>NW_019743656.1:709922-711131 GCF_002891405.2 Cryptotermes secundus | reverse complement strand
GGTCTCCTTGGGACATGAGGTTCTTTTACGTGCCGCAAAGCTACGACACGGGACCCACGGCTTAAAGTCCCTCCCGGAGGACTTGTTCCCTGAATTTTTCCGCCCTTAAAAATTCGACGACCTCCGCCGGGTATTTGAACCCGCATACCACGAGTCATGAGGTGGGAACGTTACCTCTAGACTACGGAGACCGCTGCTTTAAGCAGTTAATACGACTTCAAATCAATTTCACCAGGACTGAGTGTTTCATGCACGTGAGAATGGCGTCTGTAAACTGCGTACAATACTCTCAACTGCTCGACACGCGGGCAAATATGCATCTCGGCGTCTTCATTTCAGGGACGGCTAACTGACAAAACAGCCTCGACGTGGGCCTCGGTGCCGACCTCATCGTCGATTTTTTATTCTACAGTTCTTTTTTTCGCGCTGACCATTGGTCTGTATTCGAAACGGCGCTGTTAGATTCCCGAAGCGTCTGCAATGGAACAGACCTGATGCCTTCACTACTGGATTCAAACTGCGCATGCGTTTTCACATGGATGAGCTGGCCCTAGTTTACAGTGCTTTGGATTTATTATATATTCTGGGATACAACGCCGTGTAATCCGCCGAAAAGTCAACTGATGTTTCGGAGGAACATGTCGCCTCCATTTTCAGTGTCCGAGAAAAATCCAAGCAAGAAACCAGCATGAAAGAGGTTATAATCAGAACAATCGACTGTTCGACACTCGTGTTAAAATAGGGAAATAGGAAACGCAAGATAACCAGCCAAAATTTGCACTGTCTCACTCACTGAATGGTGGAGCCCTAATTCCACTCCACCGCACGTCTTCATGGCGTGGTGCTTAATTAATCAAACACAGGGACAACTTTTGTTTTTTATTGGCACTACAGCCCCAGTGGGCCTAGGCCTACCTCCATGAACTTCTCCGTTCACTTCGGTTTACTTGATCTTACACATTCGGTAGGACTCCTTGGGCGGGTGATCAGCTCGTCGCAAGGCCTCTACCTGTACACAAACACAGGAAAACACACACACAAACTAAACATCCATGCCCTGAGTGGGATTCGAACCCACGATCCCGGTTTCCAAGCGAGCGAAGACAGTACATGCCATAGACCGCTCGGCTACCGTGACCGACCAGGGACAACTTTAGCTTATGTAAGATTTGAGGCTTTCACGGCGGTGACTATGAAGAAAGCAGTCTT
>NW_019743656.1:672431-709774 GCF_002891405.2 Cryptotermes secundus | reverse complement strand
AGCAAGAAAACATCTGAACCCCCCCCCCCCGGGACGGTCAGCAAGGTAAATGGGAGAACACCATACGGAAATAAAAGGGCAGGTAGGAAAGTACATTTCTGAAATTCTACCCAGTAATATGGAGAATTTGGGCTTATGGTGGGAGGGGTGGGGATCATATCCGGTGTTATGGGAGCACAGGGTACCTACCGCTCCTACGCTTCTTGGCATGGTCAGGGGGCTTTCAGTACAGTCGGTGCAAACGAAATGGCGCTTATGCAAACATCTGTCTGTCTTGCCTACAACAACGGAATCATTACGAGACTAATGACTTCTAAATAGTGCTTAAAACCAGAATTCAACTCTCACAGAAAACACGCCGTCTCTACATTACAAAGACTCACTGGTTAATGATGTTCTTGCTGTTTACTGTGAGAAATATGCTGATCACAGTGGCCGCGTGGTCGCTCGCTCGAACGCTAGGGATTGGGTTCGTATCCCACTCGAGGCTTAGATATTTGTGTGTTTATTCTGTGTTTGTGTTGTGTGTAGGTAGCGGCCTTGCGGCGAGCTGATTCCCCGTCCAGGGCGTTCTAACGACTGTGTTTAGATTAAGAAACTGTAAATGAGGCCAAAGTTCACATGGGCTGTAGAGTCATAAGTAGATAAATACATTGTGGGCAGAATTCCTAAATGTTAGAGCTGGTGGTACGTAGGGTTACCATTGTGCTTTAAAGAGCAGCGCAATTTATTCAGATTTGCGCAAAAAGGGGCCGAAGTGGGGAGGTGCACATCATTAGGTCTGTAGAGTTAACCGCTAAGAGTAGTACAGGCCGACGCACTCCCTAACGACGCTCTGATGTTTCACTAAAGAGAGGTAGATCATATACTGCAGCGCCATTTTTTAAGAAGTCACGTCCAACTTGGAAATACAAAGCTCTTTGTTATAAGCAGCAAACCGCATTCCAAGCGAGGTTTCTCAAGAAAGATAAATTCTGATCGAAATTATTTTTTTTTTGGCGCTACAGCCCTCATTTGGGCCTAGACCTACCTCCATGAAACTCTCCGTGTCACTTTGGTTTTACTAGATCTTAGACATACGGTAGGACTCCTTGGGCGGGTGATCAGCTCGTCGCAAGGCCTCTACCTGTACACCAACACAGAAAAACGCACACAAACATCCATATCCTGAGTGGGATTCGAACCCACGATCCCGGCTTCAGAGCGAGCGAAGACAGTGCATGCCTTAGACCGCTCGGCTACCGTGACCGGCCGAAATGATTTCATGAAGGAGAAAATACTGAAAACACAACATCATAAGACCGAACTTCATCTAAATAACATACACAAAAATAATTCCTACCTCACAGAAAACATACTACCTATATTCAACACAAAGAAACCAGCCGAGAACAACTGTTTAGGGAAGTAATCCTTGTGCTCAGAATCACACAAAATCAGCAGGTGGTGGTATATTTTGTTACCACTTTGATACATATAAACGCCAATGAGACCTGTTTCACGAGGCTCGGCAAAGGTATGCGAGACCTGTGACGTCACCGAGACACTGACTCTTGTGACAATGGTGCAGTACTGTGCTGCGCTCTGGTATAATTGCCGGAAGGTCTCTTGAGTTAATGAGCACCAGTTCAGAGCAACACAGCAGTCCTCGTCTCTACCGACCCTGACAGGGCTGAGTACAGGTAATCAAATCACGTTAATAGCTTGTTTGCTCTAACACACAGTATCCGGTGAGCAGGGCTGCAAACAGATACAATTCCCCCACAAACAGAAACCGCGTCTAGACCAAACGAGGCTCGCTTTTATTTCATAGCCAACCGCTCGCCAATCAGGTTCATTCCAAAATAAATTCGCTCTGTGCGCAGAATCATTAATTCGAGAGTATTTCCGTTTTGTTTCTGTGTGATTAGCTGGGACCCACTCACAGCTTCATCCGAAGCGCATTCTGACGTTATGGACAAATAACTGCCTACAGTGCTCAGGTGACCGTAAATTTGTCCCTTTGCTTAATTAAGTACCACACCATTAAAGCATATGGGGGAGTGGAGATATAGCTCCAAGTATACATAACCTCTGCACAACGCGGAAGTGGCAAGCTTATCTCCAGAGGAAGGAGCCCCTAGTGTCCACTATATACGAGGCTGGGTGGGCTCTAGGCATGAGTTGAATATGAGGACAAGAAAATAATTTATATCCCTCCCGGGAATCGAATTTGGTTCATCGAGTCTGTATGTGCATCACATTTAAAACGGATTCGTGCATTCTGCAACATATGCAATTAATTGTGGATGCGATAGAGCATGAGAAGAAGCCATGGCAAACTGAGATAAACGGGCGGAAAAAGTATACCCATACAAA
Organism: Cryptotermes secundus; assembly: GCF_002891405.2. NCBI lineage: Eukaryota > Metazoa > Arthropoda > Insecta > Blattodea > Kalotermitidae > Cryptotermes > Cryptotermes secundus. Next base: position 707,416 of record NW_019743656.1, on the reverse strand, counting down.
GTCGCTGGATACGACGTGAAGGCATATGAAAACACGCAGTCGGCGCAAACACATTCTGCACGCTTCCGCACAGACTCACACTGAATACATTACCTTGGAAACGATCAACTGTGACCATATAGCCCATTGTTGGTTACTGAATAAAAGGTAAAGCTATTTCTGTAACAGGCCTCGGAGAGCCACAGGGTTGTGAGACCTCGAGGCTCCCACATTTTCTCTAGACAATCGGCTCACAGATGGCAGTGACGTGTCAACCTTACGCGGCGGCCGACAGCCCTTTAACCCCAGGAAGGCTCCTGGTACTCATTTCTGTTAGAGGCTGAGTCGATCCTAGGGCCATAGTGAGGCTGGAAGGATTAGGTCAATTGAAAAATCCAATAGCCTCATCGGGAAACGAACCCGCTACCCGGTTACCGAGTACCGAACAAAAATAAAACCCGCCCAACCGTATGTACACATATAGACACGCAGAAGACATTGCGAAAACTGCTTTAGCGTATTCGGGATGGGGAGGGGGGCTCAAAACTAGTAAATACGTCAGGATCTCGACGCCGATTTCTTTCCTTCATCAGGGTGCAATATGAGTATGAGAGAGTAACGTGAAAGTACGTGAACCTGCCCTCGAACTACAGGGTGGTTCCCACAGCGGTAACTGTACTCATACTGAGATGCAGCGCAGTGAAGTGTGCTAGTTTTCGGACGTTTCAGAGGAACATACTGCCTCTCTCTTCAGGGGCTAAGAATAAATTGTGCAAACAAGAAAACTGAGATGTAAGATTCGAGGTTTTCACAGCAGTGACTATGAAGAATGCCGTCTTCTGGGACGTGGCGCCGTTGCAGCCGCCTGTTCACGCTGCTTCCTCGTTCATGGATCTTTTACCCTGAAGATGGAGGCGACGTTCCTCCAAAACGTCGGTTCACACACGATATACACGGCGCCACGTCCCAGAAGACGGAATTCTCCAAGAAAATTGACAGTTTACTTTTCGAACCTTAAGGCTGAGCCCAGACGTAAACGAACTTCTAAGAGACGACGCGACGTCACGTCACAGACGAAGATCTGAACATTAACTGGAAATAATTTCGGGTAGACGTAAAGTGGATCACGCTCACCTTGTTGGCTGTTACTTACCACAAAAAAGGGGAGCCTGTACTGCGCAATTCAGTTTACATACCTGGAAGAAGTAAACAGGCATTAACGCTATTTCCGGTTCCTGACTCTGCGACCGACCAAGTGCTGTGGAGAGATGAGAACTGCAAATCAGAGACCGAGAGGATGTGATAGTGTGCTGCCTGGTCAGGGCGGTGATACATCAATATGGAGCAATGGTGGAATTATGGGTAGCGGGGATGGGGGACACAATAAACACTGACAAGAACCTGTCCTAGTGACACTTCGTCCACCATGAATCTCACGGGAAGTCTCTAGGGACTGAACCCGAGACACCAATGTGAGAAGCCAGTGGCTATGGCGGAGTCCATCTTGATATCGTTACGTAATATATCGACATGTTCTGCAATATCATCCGGGCATTTATCTGCAGGGACTTAGGGGAGTCGGCCCGAGGGAGAATATTCGAACGGGGGATCTACCGAATACGAGGCGGGATTTCAACGCACTCGACCGAGACGTTTGGTTTGATTTGAAAAGTTGGAAGGCTGTGACGCCTTAGAGATCCTTGAGAGACAGCGTGCTCTTAACTGTTGCGAATTTCTGAAGTGGCGAAGATGTGCCGAGATGTCGAAACTTGTGCTGACACTTCCAGAGCTCGCGGCCTGCTGTCTGACAGATGATCATTCATCATCGGCTTCTGCAAAACCTTTCTTAGCAGACACTTCCATCTAAGAAGCTACGTTCGAATTCCACATGTGCATAATGGAACTCCGGTACATACAAGTTCAAGGTGAGAAGTGAAAGTACAAACGCAGTGCAATGTGATAATTTGTGCCTTTAGAGGGGTTCGTTAATCAGCAAGTCTCACACGATACATGAACAATACTGCATAAAATTCAGCGATTCCATTATTAATGTCCATCCCTTGAACTTCAGGGGCACGCGGTAGCGTAGCTGGTTGATGCACTGTGCTACAAGCCGGAAGGTGGTGGGATCGAATTCCGATGAGGTCACTGGATTTTTCAATTGACCTAATCCTTCCAGCCGCACTATGTTCCTGGGGTCGACTCAGCCTCTAACAGAAATGAGTACCAGGAACTGTCTTTAGGGGGTAAAGGGCGGCGGGAGCGTGAGGTTGACCTAACCGCCATCTGTGAGCCGACTGTCTAGAGAAAATGTGGGAGCCTCGACGTCTCAGAACCCTATGGATCTCCACGGCCTGTTACAGTGACAGCTTTACCTTTTACCTTGAACTTCGAAATTGGATGTCTACGACCCGGGGTTGCAAAGAGTACACAAACTACGAATAGGAATCCATGACGCTGTTTAAATGAAATGTAAAACAATCGTCGCAGGACCAATGCCTCGCGGCACTACGTGAAAACAAATTCGACCCTGCGACTAAGCCTCATATCAAAATAACTTATGGGGGAGGAAGTAAAATTCCATGTCAACACTAGACGAAACAGAGAAGTCAGCTTCACGCTCCCTCCGCTTTATCCCTGCTAGCAACTAGATACGGGATGGTGGACAGGAGCGGTGTGAATACGGCGGTGGTGAAAATGAAAAGTCTCTGACATTGACGAAGACTGAAACTCGTCCCTCATCTATTCTAGTCACTTTATTGACTGAGCTACCTCAGTCTGAATAAGTATCTGGGAATAACTAATCGCCTACTTACTGCTGATACGGGCCGCGCCATAGCTTAAGCGGTTAGTCGCTGGCTTCCCACCGCGGCGGGCCGGGTTCGATCCCGGGGATTTGTGGTTCACACAGTTGCGCTGGGGCAGGTTTTCTCCGAGAACTTCGGTTTCCCCTGCCAATCTTCATTCCACCAATTGCTCCACAATCACCCTCACCAATCATCTGGGGCTGGTACAATAGGCCAGAAATGGCCGCAGTACAAGGGACTTAGTCCCACCCCGCTAGCAATAAAAAAAACTGTCGATACGACAGGGACAGCACAGAAAACGAAAAAAAAATAGGGGGTTATATAAAGACAAACACACAGAGAGCAAGGTGATCCCACAAGCTTCCTTTTATCTTCAAAAATAAAGAAAGTAGGCTAAAGAGGCGCTATATTCAGTTACACGCGACAGTTGTGACAAGAGAACTTGTTTATTCAGCGGGACGCTGGCTCACAGTACAGACGCAGCTAAGCGGGAAGCTTACATACGTTGGAATTTACGGACCCACAACGCGGCTCTTCCTGAGAGATGCGGCAATATATTCCTGAAGGCCCAGTGATTATTATATCTACCACATTCTTTATCGTTTAAGTGACTCTTCCATTCTCCCACACAGTGCATTGGTATGTTCCCTATTATTCTTACAGCGATAATTTCCCGTCTGGAGGCTGTCACGGAGAAGTAATGTGTTTCCTGCGAGGTACGAGCTGAATCCTTATATGTCCGATGTGTATTAGCTACATAAAACTTCGATTTGTAGATGTTATCTGCTGTTATGAATGCGGCTATATGAAAGGGACGCTGGGTTACTTCGATTCGAACGAGTCGCGACGCCATCCACTCCACACGCCTGTATAGGTGCAGGAATATCCATCATCTTGCTTGATGCTAAGCTGTATAAGATGGTGGAGAGATACGTCATGAACCGGCAGTATAAAGCTGCGAGGAGGATTTGCAGGCAGGAGGAAGGGCAAGAACTCCAAGCTGCTGGTTTCCCCCCAATAGATCCTTCTTTTTCATTTTTACCAACAAAAAAGCAACATATATAAAAAGCGTCTTCTGTAAATATAGAATTCATTTCTGGAAATGTTCACAAAATGATGGTGCTGGCAGGATACAGAAAACATGTTGCGAGAGAGGGCAAGTGTATTGGTATTGGGGTCAAGATACTAATGGACAGCTCAGTCGGTATAGAAACCACACTGCAATATGGAAGATTATGGTATCGCGATTTGATTCCCAGCAGGGGCAATATTTTTCTGTTCTCCATCCCGCTCAGGTCCCCACTAGCCTCGTATCCAAGGACTATCGTGTGCGCTCTTCATACGGATAAAGGGGCCGGAGCGTGAAGCAGACCACCCAGTGACATCTAGTGGCGAGATTAGGAATGTGTGGACAGAGCAGGTGGGTGTAGCTTGAGGTTGTAGAGTTACATTCCAGTGATGTTTGGTTCGAAACTTGGCGGCGAAACACTCTCTGAGTGAAGTACTTCGTGGTCTTACTGAGTTCCTGCAAGAAAATTCCAGGCTAGTATCCCGATTAGGCAATGACCGATTCCTTCAAAATCCTTTCAATTAATTAATCGTTGTGCCATTTGACGCATCGTTAAATGAACTACGAAAAAGAAACTTAAGAACATGACCGCACCAGAGAACACGCTCGAGTAATTTTTAGTCCTGCTTCCTTTTCTGGGAGGTCTCGTGTTCTATCTGCCCAGAGATCAGCAACTGAGATATGTTTTCATCAGGCTCTTCATGCAAAATCCATTGTAACATCTCAAATTAGGCTTGCTTCCACAACATTCCCAACTCAGTACTCAATAATGTAAAGCATACAGTTGTTAAATAAACCACGTATATGTAAATAATCTGAAAGTCGAGGAACAGTGAGGTTATGTTACAGCCATCGCACAGCGCAGGTCTGGCGCCTGAGAGCTCTGCTCTCACAACACAGACAACAAGAACAATACAGTTTAACTCGACAGAAAATACGATACACCTTTGCGGCCCCCTCCACCCTATCTGCACCAGGGCAGTGAGTGCAGGCTGTAAACAACAAAATGCACACTTCGTTTGTAAACAAACCGCAGGGCTGGAGGACTTTAAATAGAGGCTTACATAATTCAGCGATATTCATATTTTATTCTAGGGCCCGGATAGAAGTATCGACTGTGACAGAGGTCCGTCCCTACAGTCCTGCGGCGGGTCCCCATACACACACGCACAGTGGACATTAACATTCCAACTGACATCCACTGCCTCACAGACCGCCATCTGCAATTTTGCCTCCACGCAATAGTGGTCACGTGTTTCGTACGGCTGTCACAACAATCAGCAACTGTACTGTTGGACCTGAAGTTCTCAGATGATCAGGAGAGCGGGCTCTTCGTTGTAACGGCAAGCAGTTCGGAGACAGCCCGATTTTTCGGAGTAACATATCATCTCCATTTTCACGATCGAAGAGTAAGTCAAGAAAAAATTGGTTCATCTTGCCACATATTCATTTTAATTTCATTGGATCATGAAGATGGAGGCGAGATTTTCTCCGAAACATTGGTTTCTATCCGAACTGCACGGCGTCACAACCCAGAAGAGCAGATTTATTCAGCGATTATTTCCCCAAACAGCTCTAACTGGCTGGTCTTTGTAATGGTGACGCGATGTGTTTTCTGTGAGGTTGAAAGTGAAATAATAATAATAATAATACTCAACTGAACTTCAGACTCTAATCTTTGCTTATGTAACTTGATTTCCTTTATATTTCTGTGAGCAAAATGCGGAGTGCTTATGACAGGGCAGGCGGTGGCTTCCACTCGCTTTGGAAAGTTAATTTTTGTAACGTTTACGTTCTACATAGAGCCGGACGCCGACCGGCGTTTCACACACACAGGCGCACGCGCGGCGACGAGCAGTGCCTTCACTTTCCAACGTACACAACACAAACAACACTGTACATCATTGTCTGGGTACATACTGCATGTACAATGGCTTAATAAGCCCTCCGGGTGCTTTAAACTAAATTTACTGCATATAAAACGGTTAGCAAAGTGCAGCAGAAAACCACAAAACAGCCAGAAACTGCCTCTGCCCCTGTCTTCTCCGTAAGAAGTCAGCTGCCTCCTCTGCCTCTTTGCACGTCTTACCCGCATTGCGAGATAGATTCTAAGCCGGATCATCGAAATTCAATCAAATCGAATATTTTACAACTGAGAGCAGGTTTAAAGTTTCACACAGCGGCAGTTATTGTATGCAGCACCTGCTTCAAGAAAACCCCCATCCCATCATTTTATTCATACATGTACTTACATGTTTTATACATTTGCCACAACAAACAGCGATTATTTCCGTAATCAGCATTAATCTTCTGGTTGCTACCTTGGAGACACAATATCTACACTTTTACTATACTGTCACGTGATGGAGTGACCATAGACGGGGTTCGGATTGTTAGATTGATCTACTAGACCCTTGGGCCGCGCCATAGCTCAAGCGGCGGCCCGGGTTCGATCCCGGGTCTGGTAAAGTGGGATTTGTGGTGGACAAAGTGACGCTGGGGCGGGTTTTCTCCGAGTACTTCGGTTTCCCCTGCCACTCTTCAATCCACCAACTGCTCCACAATCACCCTCACCTATCATCTGGGACTGCTACAATAGGCCAGAAGTGGCCGCAGTACAAGGGACCTAGTCCCATCCCGCTAGCAATAAAAAAATATTGGACTCTTAAACATCATTATCACACACAGACTAGAGTTCCCAGTCACGGTCTCCACTGCTCCGCTGGGTAACGTCTTCCAACCGCGGAAGTTCCTCTGTTCCCGGAATCATGTCCTCTCTGGTTGGAGGACAACTCACACCAACCTTCTGCTCTTCTAATTGCCATCTCAGGCCTCTCCAGTAATGGCAGCTGGACCGCACAAGAAACACCGTTTCCAAAAGATACTCCACCGTTGCGCGTTACACAGCCGTTACCTAACAATGGCTGCTTCTATAGCTAAACAATTATTGCTTTGAACAAGTATGGCACGTGCTTTCTACCTCCCCCCCTCTCTCTGCAGATTGTAAGAGCTCATTTCCAAACACATAAATGGTCTTGGAACGAACACAAATTTTTTCAGGGGTCCTGAAGGGGCCTGATAGAACGACTGTGCTGGCGAGCCCCATCAGCAATTTACTGTTATGCTATGCTATGCTCATGTTTGAAGTGGGGTCCTATGCTAACATAAAAGTCTGACCTAATGGTAATTCCTCGTGGTGAAATCCAATACGTGACGCGAAGAGCTGAGAACATGGAGACCCTCTCTAACACGCGATAAGAAACGGGAAGTAGCCATAAAGTTTAGGAGCTGGAACGTAAATGCAAAAGGCGGGTCTGTATAAATGAGGCTGAGAATGTGGAATGGGTTCATCTGCCCCGGGCAGAGATGGCTGAGTCCCGGATGGAATGCATGGTAAGGATAAACCCACAAGCAAAACGGAAGACCGAAACGGAGCTCTGAGAGAACCAATGGCAGAAAAGGGGAGCAGTACTGGCCAGTAAAAGGGCTGGTTTGTGAGGGCAGAGCGAATGGCTCTGGGCGAAGCGACAACAACGGGCAGAGCTGGTAAACAGAACAGACACCCTGAACTTCTGGAGGCAACGGTCTCTCTTCGGTCGCTTATTTTGAACGACGCTGTTTGGATCTAGAGGGTATAGCGCCGAATGCTAGACGGCCGTAGTTATTTGTAGGGATTGACGAAAAGCACTGAAAGACCTCAGTCAGAATAGCCAATGTTCCTGCCAAGATTCGAACCAAGAACCTCCGTAATACTATCTCGCACGTTGGTAAAGATATACCAGTGAACATGACGTTACTTCAAAGAATTATTATTACTAATATTTAATTTCGCCTCCAAGCGGCGGTCGCTCGGTCGGTATAGTTCGCTTGCGGACTAAAACCACGGAGTTTGTTTATTATTGTTGTTGTTATAGTAATTTCAGTTAAATCTTTCGAGAGGTGAGTGTGGCCTGGTTTGTCGGCCATGGATCGTACGCCCCGCAAGCTCTTATGTAGAGAGATGGGGAGCAGCTGTACCACGAGCAGTGTTTATCGCACATCCACACTGTAAACTCGGAATGTTTTGAAAGCAATTCCACACTAATTCTCGCGGTTCGCTACTTCTTCTGGAAACATAGCACACAGCTTCATGGAGAGAGGGGTAACGTCACAGACACAGCGGCAACTGTGTGCGCCACCTGCTTTGACATCAGAAACCTCTGTGTACTCACCTCACAAAGTCTGCACAGACTTCGCATGATTCTCGCAATAAAGGGCGATAACAACATCACCCGGTTCAATGTTTAATTATTATTTAGAACTATTTTTTTTAGTTTCTTCGGGTGGGGTGGGGTGGGATGAGGCTGTGTCCACTTGGTACGTTGGCCATCATTTGGCATACTGTACCAGCCCCAGATGACAGATGCGTATGGAGTACTTGGTGGAATGAGAAGAGGCAAGGGAAACCGAAGTACTCGGATAAAACCTACCTCAGTCCCACTTTGTCCACCACAAATCCAATATCATCTCACCTGGGCTCGAACACGGGCCGCAGAGTTGAGAAGCATACGATTAACTGTCGGAGTTATGACACGGCCTAACTACCTTCCTGCCTAACTAACTAATTTCATAGAGCTGAGTAGTTCTTGAAACGCTGCCAGCCGCCCATCTATTCAAGAATTTCCAAACATTTTATGGAAACCGAAGGTTCATTACCGTATTCACAAGAGTCCGGCACTGCTCCCTTATCCTAAGCCAGATAAATCCAGTTCACATCGCCCTACTCTTGTCTCCCTAAGATTAATTTTAATATTATTGACACATCTATGTCCAGGTCTTCTTAGTGACCTCCTTCTTTCTGGCTTTCCAATAAAAAAACCCATATACCTTCCTCTTCTCCCAGTGTGTGCTACATGTCCTGCCGATTTCATCTTCCTTCACTTCGGGCTTCAAATTGTAATCAAAAGAGTCAAGTTCCACTCACGAGCGACATTAAAAAATGCATTTACAGGAATTTCTGACCAAGGGTAGCACCCGTATGTTTCACACAGCTGCTGCATCAAGGGCAAGGGCCGAAGTTGGAGGGGACGAGCTGGCACGTCAGTTGTCATGCAGGTGCACAGCGGTGCTCACTAGCCTGGGTGTCCGAGAACGAATTTCTTACCTCATGGACGACGTGGAGATGAGAAAAGTCTTGACCGTCAAAGTCGCCCAGACCGTCAGCCTTCCATGCAATAAGTGGCGCGACGCTTTCTGCGGGGCTAAAGCAGCCAGCACGCGAAGCTGACCACTCATTTCCAGCTATTACCTAGGTCAATAATAATGGAGATATACCTCCACTCCCCCATACGTCTTCATGGCGTAGTGCTTCATTAGTTAAGTACAGGGATGACTTTATCATTACGTTTACCGTTGTGGAAAATAATCGCGAATTTGGTTTCGTTGTTGAGTGACGTAAACTGGAATTGAAGTTTGGGGGCACACAGAGCAAGGACTTTCATTCTAACGAATTTAAATCGGGAGGGCTGCATGAGAAACACGCAGTAGCAACTGGAAGCTAGAGAACTATCTCTACTCTTGCTTCAAAACTGAGAAAAACCGAGAAACCCTGTGTCGAGATAGCCGATCGCGGGACCTTGCGGACACATACTGACATCTATCCAGCAGTCCGGCAACTAGAGAACACAAAGGATGTTCCGCGAGGTTTCCCCAATAAGTATACTGTTAATATTGTGACGTATTTGCGCTGTGCAGGACGCCCCCTCCCCTCCCAGCGGTGGCGTAATAGCGCTGCCGCTGCTACGGTGACGAGCCGGTCAGCGCTCGCCCCCTCCCCCGCGGTGACGTGGCAGCGCTGCACACTGTGACGTAACAGGCAGCAACACCTTTAAACACGGCGACTAGCCAACAAGGAAGCGAGGCGTTTTCCCGTTGTCTGGCTGAGGGTTTACAAGAGAACCACACTGCATAAGGACTCAGTTAAAATACAGCAGACGCCGAAGACAGTTGAAATATGGCAGCAATCGCGGAAAGAAGACCCGAACGCGTGGTTATAAGATCTTATGTGACAGTGTGCGTTAACTGAGAAGTCAGCAAGTGTAGACTTATTGTATGACTTCAAGATTGTGTGCTGTAGAACAGTTGTATCGGGAGTGTGTAATTAAGAGATACTTGTATAGCTCCCGCGTTATAAATACGTGAAGACTACTGAAGACAGAGTGAAGAGTTTATTACGTAGGGTTGTAAAGTGTGTAAACCCGTAACAGTGTTATAATTATTTGTAGCCAAGACTTTTAGGTTGTTAAATAAACCAATTAACAATCGAACGGCGTATTCAGTGGCAAAACAAGTTACAATATATTACCTTGGATACGATAGCTGCCTGCTGCAAGGTCTACCCATCTTTCCTTACTCCATTTAACTCTAATAACATTTTGTGCGGCGTACAATTTACGAAGCCCCTCAACGTACAACCCTGAAGCGATTTATCGGACTTGGAGGCAAATGAATCTATTTCTTCTTTCCTGCCTTATTTCTTTAAGATCCATTTTAGTACTATCTTCCTACCTCCACCTAACTTTTCGAAGTGGTCTCTTCCCCCTCCCCCAGATTTTTCGAATAAAATTCTGTAAGCACTTTAATCTCTCACATGCGTGCTACCGTCCCGCCCATCATCCTAATAATTTTGTCAAGTGTGACTAGACACGGGGTTTGGACCTGTTACTGAAAGTTTACAGATCATAATTGCAAGTACTTAGCACGAGCTAAGCCTTGTCCGTTTCCTATGTTTTCACTAGTCATTGCCTGGTAACGGATCGCAACAATAGCCTCACCTGCTTGTGTAGTTGCCTGCCTTCGACCATCTCACAACTAACTAACGATGGTGACTAACTCTCAACTAATGACTGACTGTCGACTAGACTAGTGTCCTCAACCTCGGCACGCAGGGCATACAAAATGGCGCAAACCGCATAGGAAAGACCGCGTCATAGTGGTTGTTCACAGGCCGTTGCGTAGCAACGACTTTCTATGCCAGTTATCATGCCACAATATTTGGTGAAGAGTACGAATGACGGAGTTTCTCGTCATGCAATTTTCAACTCAATAAAAAATGAGATGAGGCTACAGTAAGATCAATATTCTGAAGGAGGAGGCGGTCCACATTTGTACAGCAGACATCCGATAGGCTCATCAGAGACTGAGGAAGAAACGCGATAGGATAAGCCGCGGCGTTGTTACACCGGAGCTGGGCGCCGCCGTATCGACTGACAAACTTGGTTTCAATTTCTCATTATTTTTCCGATGTTCTCCTGAAATTATTAGCGCAATTTATATGTAAACACAGATCCAGAAACACGATATGAGGGCTCCGAAACTAAGGCATTCATTATTTATGCTTTCTTTACGTTCTGCATTTCAAAACTTACATCATTAAAAATTTCCAATCCCTATAGCCCCTGGTTACACCGCAATCTGCAAAGACAAAGATGCTGTAATCAGCAAAACGGCAAAGTGCGGTGAGGGGTCTCTTGCTTCGTACTGAGGACGCCCCGGTTTCAAACCTCGGCTTGCATAATGGTTGATCTGGCTGCAGCTTTACCGTGGTTTTCCTCTGTCCCTGCAGGAAAATTATGTATGGCACACGGTACCTCAATTTCCCGAACACAGTGGCCACGCGGTCTGAGGCATGAACTGCCTTCGCTCGCTGGAACACTGGAATCATGGGTTCGAATCCCATCTGAGATATTAATGTCTGTGTTTATTCCGTATGTAGCAGCCTTGCGACGGGCTGATCCCCCATTCAAGGAGTCTTACCGACTCTGTATAGATTAAGAAATTGTAAGAGAGCGGCCAAGGTCCACAAGGGCTGTAGGACCATAGAGATATACCTCAATTTAGGTCCTGACTTCTTCATTCCATGTGTCTCCCAATTCACAACAACCTTACTACAAGTACATGAAGGTGTGTGGTCTCAGCTCTTGAGAGCGTTGTTAAATAAATCGTTATATATATCTCGTTACAAGAGTTTCTTAGCTAATGTATCTAACTGCACTCAATTACACTTACACAAATGTATTTACATTGGCTTCTCGTTGGCCTTTGTCTCTCTTGCTTTTATCCACTCGAAGCGAGACCTAAATTAATATCTGAAAGTTAATTTTCTACCTCACAGTAAACACATCGCGTCTCTATGACAACCACCAACCGGTGAGTGTTTTGTAGGGAAATAATCGCTGTTCACTGTGAGAATTACATGAGTAGATGCGCTGTGTGACCAGAATGTGGTACGGCAGGAGATGCATATCGCTGCCACTGTGCTACGAACTCTATATTTCACTTTGGTCCTGCCAGCGCGCTGGACACGAATGCCGGGACATTTATCTCAATATGGCGCGTCTCTTTGAGAGGTGCTCTGAATACCAAGAGCACTTTGCGACCACTGGAAGACGTCAGAAAGCGTAAATACAGGATAAAGGTAAGTAACGGAGAGAAGAGGGGAGAAATGAAATGAGTGAATGNGGGGGGGGGGGGGGGGGGGGGCGATGAGTCAGGTCTGGCCGTTTTCATGTTTTGTGCTCAGGAAATGAAAGGAAAGTCGAGCGCTCTTTCAGAAAGGGAAAGATGAAGACGGCGATGACAAAGCGAGCTGCAACTCAGAAGGTATCTTGCAGCTGAAGATATGTGTTCAGGGCAGCAGTGGCATACGTTAATGCCGTCAAAGTGTTTTGTGCTCTCGCCAGCCACACGAATTGTACAGTCTGAACGGAGGAACGGGACGCAACTTGTTACGTCTTCTGGCCTCCGACTGGCCACTCACTTGATGAGACTTCGGGTTCACGAAAAGCCGGGAATTGCTTCACCATTTCACAAGGAGTACTTCGCTTCACGGACTGAGTCAATCACTTAACTAGTTTTTTCTTGGGGTTGGGTGAGACTGAGTCCACTTGGTACTTCGGCCACTGTCTGGCCTATTATACCAGCCCCGGGTGACAGATGATGATGAATGTGGAGCAGTCGGTGGAATGAGAATTGGCAGGGGAAACCGAAGTACTCGTGAAAACCTACCCCAGTGCCACGTTCTCCACCACAAATCCCACATAACCTGGGCTCGAACCCAGGCCGGCGCAGTGGGAAGCCGGCGACTAACCGCCTGAGATATGGGCACGGCATTTAATTAGTCAGTCACTCAGTTAGTAGGGACTGTCACAGTTACGGTAGCAGTTTCAGTAGTATTACTTGCTTGTAACCCAAAACACTGAAGTCACTTCGGGCAGATCAACTGTAACAGTTCAACACCCCCCATACGCCACAGCTGACCGTTTTATTCGCTTGTCTGAAGGGATCTGATTCGATGCTTAGAAGCTGACAACAATCCGCGTATGTCTGAAGCAACCCGCTAATCTGTATATAGCGGGGGTTTCCCTCAGAGCATGCGGGAATCCATGCAAACCTCATGCTCTGAGTCTAGAACAGCTTTGAGGTTGTATCGTTACCGAACAGCGGAGCAGATCTCACGTCATAACTAGAAAGTCAGTATATTCTGTTCTGAACACACAATGGGAACCAAAATCGCTACATCGGAGGTCTTGCTCCATGAGGTGCAACACAACCTCACACGACGTTCAGGGAAAACTCGAGTACAAGTAAGGGTCAGTATCACCCCTTCAGAAACCAATAACTAAGACGATGTTAGCAAAAAGGGCATGTAGCACGCATGAAGAAGATTAAGAAATGCTTACAAAATATCATCCAGAAAATTCAGGATTAAAGACCACATGTAAGATTTATGCGTAGAATAGAATATTAAAATTAATCTTACATAAATACTGCATGAGAGTATGAACTGGATTATTGTGGTTCAGGATACGGACCAGAGACGACGAGCTGTTATGAAGGTTATGAAACTTCGTGTCCCATAATAAGGGAGGATAATTTCTCGACCAGCCGAGCGACAATACCGTGACCATGTAGATATAAATAAAAAATTTAGTCACAAATTAACTATGTTGTATTTTAGCGTCCTGTTTCACTGATCCATATTCATAATGTGTATATGTTAACAGTCTTCAGGTGCATACAATCTCATCTACCACTTCTACACTAAATGTTTCGGCAGTATGCTGCCATCTTCAGGTGTATCGATCCGTCAACTATTTCACTGCTTGCCTTTATATGTCCATTTACAAATAATATTAAATTTGTAACGTTGGATACAACGATACAAGGCACGCAGCCACAAGAGTAGAACACAACATAAGACACAATATACACACAACATTAGAAACATAAGAAGAAGAACCCCCATGTGGATGATCAGTAATACACACGAATTTAAAATATGACGTATGAGATAATAGGTTTTAACAAGTTTTAAATACATACACATTATTATTATATAAGGACGTATACAAATTTAATATTATTTGTAAATGGACATATAAAGGCAAGCAGTGAAATGGTTAACGAATCAATACACCTGAAGATGGCAGCATACTGATGAAACATGTAGTGTAGAAGTGGTAGATGGGATTGTATGCACCTGAAGACTGTTAATATATACACATTATGAATAGTCACAAATATCAACCCTCTTTAGGGAACCGAAGTTTTATTACCGTGTTTACAAAAGTCTTCCATTGGACAACACACTCATCCTACTGGTTCAAGGTGTAACTCGAATTTTTCCTCGAACACTACGGAAAAATGCTGCGTGCTTTCTGACTAGAATATTTCGTGGAAAGTGTTTCGATGCCAGGTACGTTCGAGTGGGATTTTCCACCACCTACTGCAATAGGAACGACAGCAATCACGTGCACTCGCCACCACATTCGTCACGCCGACGAAATCTGTATCTTTCCTAACGGCACAATTAGCATATCAAACAATGAACTCAATCCATTATCAACTAACGAGATTAATCATATAGTTAACGATAAGTACAAGAATAGCGGCTACTTGTATGTCTTTAATTCCAGGAATGCTGCGGAGTAGAGAAAATTTATTTCAGGAATCGATTTTTGACTCCTTGGTAGTCCAGTCCGTAGCGTATTTGCTGTACTGACGAAAACTACGAGCCGATATCTGAACCTGGGACTTTCAGAACACGGAACAGAAATGACGGCCAGCTGACCGCGACCAGCGGACCACACATTTCGCTGAATGTTTTCAGTGTCATACTGTAACAGGCTTCACGTCGAATTCAGGGAAGGGAAGAGTGCGGGGCAAGGGGTGCACTCTTACTCGTTTTAACGAAGAAAACAGGTCGAAATATCAAACCAATTTCAGATGCAAAGCAGTGGCTTGAGGCAGGAGAATAAAATGAATTTATGTCCAAATTAACTCTTGTTATAAGGCCGACGTTCTACGAAGAATGGCTGCCATGCATGTCTTTAGTGCAGGATTTTAAGTAGAGCAGTTATAAGAACAAGAATTGTTTGGGGGAATGCCTTGAGTTCTCTCGGAAGGATGGAATGAAGAAAAGGGATGAAGTACGGTGAAAGGTCGAGCCGGGGTTAAAAAGATGACAAGAATTCCATTCTCCATCCTACTCTAACTCATTGCGCCATTTTCAAGCGGGTGTATTTCTTTAAGGAGGAATTGGAAAATTCTGTTTGAGGAATTCTGAAACTCTTAAGACCCGATTTGATGTGAAAGCATGATTAAACTCCATCAAACATGGCATACGATTTACATGCAAGAATAAACACTGTATAAGTCGTCGCACTGCATAGGTTATATGAACTGTCAGCTATACTGAAAGCGTTCGAAGATTGAAGTTGACACGTCTGTGAGTATTAAGATCATGCTGTTCCATTTTCTGACGCTGTGTAGTCTGGTAAATAGGAACACATCCGATGAGACTGTAGTCTTAAAAATTATTTTATTTTACGTGGTCCATTTCGAATATAGCTCAATGTAACTTGACACAGAGCATAGAACTCATTAATTGTGTATTAAAAACAGATACCTGAAAGCAAACAAACCCCACATCTGCTGCTGATGTTCCTCTGAAGCCTCACATTTATCCAAAGGATACATGAAAATTCAGTTCCTACCTGACAATGAACAGGGTTCCTCTCCAGTCCAAACGCAAATCAGATAATCATGTTAAGGAAACTATTCACTACTTCTTTCGGTGATCACACATAAATACGAGTACTAAAACACTGAGTTGTGCACACAGAATGTATCTGTGTGTCCCTTACGGTTCTCGCAATAAACAGCGACTGTTTCCTTAAACAGAATTAAGCGGCTGGGTTTTGTAGCGGAGACGTGATGTGTTTCCTGTGAGGTTTGGTCTGAATTTGTATATATTACAGAACTCCGTATTCTGCCCCCAAATTGTAGAAACATATATGTAACTCTTTCTTAAAATAAAGCAACAGCCAGATAGGGTCTAATGTTAGGGTTCGCGTATTTAATACCGGACTGC
The DNA here is from genome assembly GCF_002891405.2 of Cryptotermes secundus. Lineage (NCBI taxonomy): Eukaryota > Metazoa > Arthropoda > Insecta > Blattodea > Kalotermitidae > Cryptotermes > Cryptotermes secundus. The sequence continues at coordinate 691,149 of NW_019743656.1, read as the reverse complement.
TGGCTAGAAGTCAGTTTGCATCTGGAAGGTCCTACCACCGGCCAACTCGATCAAGGTTTTCCGTGGTTTTCCTCGATCCTAGACCAAATTCTGAGTTCGTACCCAAATTCCACGTTGCGCTGTATGCCTCACACGCAACTCTACCATTTGTAACGTCAAAATTTCGCCCTAATATAGCCCTCCCAACGTTAGCTAATAATTTTACTATAATGCACCCCTTCCAGCGTCATAAAAATATTAAAAAGAAATCCGATTATATGCACTCCCTATACCAANACATAGACGAGAATGACATTTTCCTGATAAGATTGGATTATTTACTTCAACACCCTGATTTTTACTACTACTACTACTACTACTACTACTACTACCACCACCACCACCACCACTATACTACTACTTCTTCCCACACAGTGTATTCATGTGTTCGTATTGTTCTCACAATAAAGAGCGACTGTTTCCCTAAACAACATTAACCGGTTGGGCTCTGCAGCGGAGACGTGATGTGTTTCCTGTGAGGTACGGACTGGTTTTGTATAGGTAACAGAACTCTGCATTCTGCCCACACAGTGTATTTGTGTGTTCCATATGGTTCTCACAATAAACAGCGACTGTTTCCCTAAACAACATTAACCGCTTGGGCTCTGTAGCGGAGACGTAATGTGTGCTTTTGGTCATGTAGAAAGTAAACTATTGTACAGAATTAACATTAAATTCAGGCCTCGAAGGGATAACTGAAATGTAATCACGTAGTAACTTACGGTAAGGGCTTAAGACTAGATATGCCATAAGAATAAATAACTAAAAAATTCTCTATCCTAAGCCGTCACATGAAGAAATAAACAGAATTTAGTTCCGAAACACCGTGGTTCAAAAACTGAGATGATCAGCAATGTTAACAAATCACTCAACATATAGCAGCAAAAAGACAGTGTATAATTGCTAGAACATATTAATGAAGGTCTCTCTCTTTATCGGAATAAATCGTTATTTCAGAGAAATGTTGCCACTAAGCACGGTGGCTATACAAACCCTGGCGAACTGTGAGTTGCTTTTATCTATTTTCGCATGTAGAACTGCATCCATTTTGCGCCGAAAACTAAATTCTCTTAATTGAAAGAGATTTTCAATATTGTCTCATGCAATTACTCGTAATATTATGCGTAACACCAAGATCTGACGAGCTATGTGGAATTCGAAAACTGTATTATAAGTCCTTTCAGTTTGCTCCTATTGGAATTTCATAAGATTTAAGGTTAGAGCCTAGGAATCCTGTAGCAAGGTAGGCCGAGGCACGAATGAAGTTCTGATGAATGTGTTACGCAGGTAGTGTAAGGCGACTCACAGGCAAAATGAATTTAGCGACGAGTCGGACAGAGGAGATCAATCTGAAGACAGATATACGTGGGAGAGTCAGTAAGTAGGTCATAAATAAAAGCAAAACAGTTGCATGGACGTTAAGAGGTTTTCTATGTGTATCACTAGGTAGGAGCACAGACCAGCTTCATGACAGTCTAGGTAGTAGACTCGCATGCGCATGTTCTGGAGGCTGGTTTCAGTAGTAAAATGGCGACCGTGCTTTAGGTGGGTAATACCGAAGAACAGTTTTCTGTTGTGAGTTTTTTGTGGGCAAAAGGACTCAATGCAAACGATATTAATAAAGAAATGTTTCCTGTTTACGGTGGGAAGTCGTGTTAAGCGGTTCACAACTGTGTCGAAAAATTCTGTGAAGGACGTTAGAAGATGAAACGGAGTTGCCGAATTGGTTGAGACAACAGTCAAAATACTTCTATGCTGCGGTTTTCGATGAACTGGTAAAGAGATGGGACAAATGTATCAATTTTGGTTGAGAATATGTAGAAAAATAAATGTATTTTTCCGTGTTCGAATATCACACGCTTTACGTTCTATATGTATCTGTGACCTATTTACTGACCCTCCCTTGTACATCCATACGCTTCATTGTGCATCCTCTGTCTCAACTTTCGGCTGTTCATATACGTACAACTCTTTCTGTATTCCCACCCCAGCACAGCAGTTCTAAGGTATCGCGTCAAGGAGGTCCGAGTTGAAAGTCGGAGACCAGTTATATTAACTAAGGTTCTTCGTGATTTTCTGAGTCCCGTGAAACAACTTTATGGGGCCGTAAGTCAAGTTATACTACAACTGCCAACATTCACTCTCTCTCGATTTTGTATTATTCATTATGCATCCCATCAGTCAGTGTCATATAATTTCAGCTATCGAAAACGTCCTTAAATATAATATGAATAAACAATGTAACATATGGGGTTTTAACGGCGGAAAGCAGTCTTCTGGGATGTGGCACCGTGTAGATGTGGTGTTAACCGACGTTTCGGAGGAACGTATCTGAAGAGAATCTTTCATTTTTCATATTTCGATCCGGATTAACTGTAACCGGATTAGCGAGGGATTGCTGTATAATCATAACAACTCTCTCATTCTCTCTTCTCTGTATACACAGACATACAGAATCACAGAACATGAACATTATGAATGAGAACTCTGCATCCTGCCCAGAGAGTGTGTTCATGTGTTCCGTATGGTTCTCACAACAAACAGCGATCATTTCCTTAAACTATATTAACTGAACGGTGTTTGCAATTGAGACGAAACTTGCTTACTGTGACGTAGAAACTGGACTTTTCACGACGAACTTCGTGCTTGAAAGGGCTAATTCGCTTAGATTAACTTCCTCCTAGCATCCAAATTAATTAAATTCAGAGTATCCTGTGATACCACAGCAGATCCTGGGTGACGTGTCTAAGTAGCAAGAGAGACTCCAACTTCCTCTATCACACGATTCTCCTTACTTCCAGTCCACAGAATGTTCGTCTGTCTGTCCGTTTTAGAAAGCTCATTCTTCCTAACAGCAGGAATTCCAGACAAAAGATTGTGTATAAAAAATATGCAGTGACGTTTAAAAGAAATATGTTTATAATAAATTCTACTTACAAATATTTACTTAAAACTCATGACTATTTGACTTGCAGCAAAATGAAAAAGAAACGTTACTTCTCCCCTGTTCACTTCACAGTCAGGCTGAACATAAATATGAATATGTATAACGTTTCAGTATGACAGTTTTATGAAACAAAAATACAGTTCCGTCCCAGCGGTTTTCCTCTGAAAACTATGAATTACTGCCGAGCTGGGAACCCATGGGGGTCACAAACTGGGCCTCGCCGTGTTTACTTCAAGATTGGCCTTGCAGAGGTCACCACTGAACATACTGTTCCTTGTACGAGTATGAAAGACTGCTGTGTCAAAAACCCAGGCACGCACCCTCTGTTGCCCCTAATCAAGTGCAATTTCATCTCCTGTTTCTATTTCTCTAACCGTATTACCTTTTCAGAAAACACTGGTTTTCATAAAACTTGTTATACGATGATGTGATCCACAATATCTAAAAGCACGTATCAATGGTACCCCTTGCGGAGTTCTGTACAATCTCGACAGACGCCAATCGTCTGCCTTTTCGTATATCAGCAAAAAATACACATCATCACATAAGAATCCATCATTAATCGATTAAAGCACAGTGGTAAATGTGCTTTAATCGGTTAATGATGTGATCTGATGTTCGCGTGATCGGTGAGACTCATTTTTAATTTCGCTCCGGGCGATCTGGCAACGCTGTTACTTGGAATGTTAGGTGACGCAACAAGACAGAACTCAGGTGGACAGTCTGGACAAGGAGCGTTCAGAATTCGTTAGATCACTGTGTCTCGTCAACTTTGTCCAGACGTGAAAATGTAGCGTACGTTGGAACAGAGTATGAATATGAATTTTTGTGTTAAACTGCAGAAGTCGCCAACGGGCCAAACTCCGGCCCATGGAGTGGGAGATGGAAGAATTGCCCCAGGCCAATGAAGCCGCGGATGTCAAAGTCCAATATCAAAACAATGTTAATCTGCTGTTTCGACATCAGCGGTATCATCCACTTCGAATCCATGCCCGAAGGGACCGCTGTTAATCAGACATACCGCGTGGGCATGTTGTACTGGTGCCGTGAGGCGCAAGCGTGGAGTGTGGAGAGACCGCTCATTGGTTCTTCACAACGGCAACGCGCCGAAACATTCTTCAAGTGTCGCAGTTTTTAGGAGGAAAAGGCATCTCTGCCATGGACCATCCGTCAGACTCTCCTGCCTTGGCTCCAGCTGACTTCTGGCTGTCTCCAAAACTCAATTGTGCTGAAACCAAAGCGTTTCTCGGACTTGAGGAACAAAATGAGAGATATTCTTGTTTAGGATTTCAAAATCCGATTTGAACAACAGCCGAAGGGCTGGGGGCACCGTAAAGAAGCGGAGGGCGATTAGTTCGAAAAACTCTAGGTTGGTAATATCTGCTCTTAAAATCATTTTCTAAGAAACCGGGCTCGAAACTTATTTGCCCGATCCTCTATGTACCGCTTGATATAACAATAAATTTCTCTGTATCTTGCCTCCACTGTGTATTTGTGTGTTTCGCGCGATTCCCACAGTAAACAGAGTTTATTTACGCTAACAGAATCAACTGGTTGTTCTTTGTAATGTAGACAGACACTGTGTATTTCCTTCAGGGAGAAAACTGGTTTTTAAATAATATTTGATTCTTCAAAGGGTGAAGTCCGACAGCTATGAGAACAGCTTAGTTTGGAGCTCTGCTTGCTAAAATGAGTGTCCCCCAGAGGAACACCATTCTGTACCTCATCCTGTTATGTGGGACGGAGGGAGGAAAAAACTTTAACGAGAAATGGTATTAAACGGCGGTGCAACTACACAGCTGATATGCGCACAGTACAAAGCATGCCCCAAGGATACGTCTAGTAACTGCACACTAACTTGTTTCTTCAGTTTCCATCACGCATGACGTGTGCAACAATGCGATTAACAATGTATACACATACAGATACACCGCGGACCTAACAGGGAACACCCAAAGATATTATGGAATTCATTCCGTACTCTTACCAGTATGTACGGTAGCCACGGCTGTTGAGGAGATGTGTAAGTGTTGCGGTAGAGTTTTTCATGATATTCAAATCCTCGTTCTCAGTATTTTTTTAATTTCAATTTGTTATGTAGGATTTGAGGGTCTCACAGCAGTGGTTATGACGAGTTCTATCTTCTGGGATATGGCGAGTAGCCCGTTTAATGTCAAGCGACGTTTCGGAGGAACATACCGCGTCCATCTTCAGTGCTGAAGAAAAGCTGAGCAAGAAACCAGTGTGAAAACAGATGGCACGCAGATCTGCTTATTCGTGGGCCCTGCAGATGGAGACATGTTCCTTTGAAACGTCGGTTGACTTTCAACAGACTCCGCTGCGTTACATCCCACTTTCTGTTGCTCCACATAGTGATACTAAGGGGGAAACAACCTTGTTCCCGGTGCGGCTCACGCGTCTCTACTGATGTTAGAGCAAGTCCTTGGAGCGCCGTGAGTGGGCGGCAACTTCTGTGACTGCACCGCTAAGCTTGTAATCGAAACGGTATTCTGCAGGCGTTTGGTAAACTATGTATTTCAAGGGCTTTATGAGTAAAGGTTAGATGGCGGTCTTCTAGATGATAACACCGTGCAGTCTGGTAGATGGTTAGCAACGTTTCGGAAGAATATACTGCTTCCATATTCAGGGTTTAAGATATGACACTGTATCTCTCTCCGAAACGTCAGGAACAATCTAGAGGACTAGAGAAAGTCATAACCCATAAATCTACAGTATGTTCCACTTTGATACTAGAATGAGTTTCGTTTTCAAAGACACATCCTGTGACCTGTTCTTGTTCAAATTTGATTTCGAAATCATCAGTAGTTCCCCCCCCCCCATGGCTCCTGCCTACGCAGGACTGCTAAGTTCCTGGACGTACATCAATCCCCTGAGCGGGATACGAACTCCAAGTCGCTGTTCTCGAGGAGTCCGCATCTCGGTAACATCTACACATGCTCGAATCCGCTGGCATATTCAGACATCTGCTGGACACGCGCAGTTCGAACGGCGCTAGCTGACTTCTGCCTGTACAAATCGCCGCACGGAAAGTTAGAAGAGTCTACTTAGTAGACAGGATCTGTAGCTGACACAACAGACAAGAGACGCTTCTTCTGGAAACACCGAAGTAATTTAATAAACAAGCAGAAACACTTGTTCTTCACTCGGGATATGGTTCCCCTCCTTGTCGGTATCACAAGATAACAGCAGCTAAACTTTACAGAAGTGGTAAACTCAAGGAAATAAAGCTTACTCTTCTTTCTTTTTTCCTTCTCTGTATTTCTTCATTTTCTTTTTATTTCCTTCTTTCTTCTCCTTTTTCTCTGTTCCATATGTCTTCGTATTTCTTTCTTTCTTTCTTTCTTTCTTTCTTCTCCATCTCCTCATTTTTTCCTTCTTAATTCTTCTTTCTTTGGTTCTTTCTTTCTTCTTTCTTTTCGTTCTTTTCTCGTCTTTCTTTCTTACCCTTATTTTTCTTTCATTTCTCTTTCTTCCTGTTCTATCTTCCTTTTTCTTCTGTCTTTCTCCTGCTTCTATTCTCCTTCATTCTTCTCTCTTCTCCATTTTCTTCCTTCTTCTCTTTCTCCCTCTTTGCTTGTTCGGAAATCACATACGCTGTACGTGTATGCTGCCTGTATTTACATGATTTTCTCCCACACGCAGCGTCACAGAACAGCTTGTTGAAGCAAGCAGGCTGGCCATATGGCTGCTGTAGATATCGCCGAAACAAAGTTCTATGTTTCTGACAATGGAAGACGCATGATATGTGACAGAAGTATCGGAAAGTTTGATCGAACTCCGTCCAGATCGCTACAGATTTAATTTCGAAATCGGACAACAATGTCACGCAACTCTGTTCGTTGACACGGACGTGTAGCAGACGATTTCACTTCATACGGCGCTGAATCCATGCAAATCCGACTAGCAACATTCACATTCATTCCGAACCATTCAACTGTTATTAAATACTCCATTAGCCAACAATTAAATATCCCAGACACCATTTTGTGCGATGTTTTGCATGACAGACGTGTACTCAACTATCACAGTTAAAATTTACGCCACGTAGTTGCCATTTGCTTCATGTGCAGAGTGTCCATAGAGTCCACATTGGCTTCTGCCTTGACTGAAGAGACTCCCTGGTTTCTTCCCATTCCGAAATAATTATAAAACTATGAATCTTGTAGACAGTCGGTAGGATTCCTTGGACGGGGGATCGGCCATCGCAAGGCCTCTACCTACACAGGACAACACAGATACGGAATAAACGCAGAGAGACATCCATACCTCGAGTGGGATTCGAAAGCACGATCCCAGTGTTCGAGCAGCCGAAGAGGGTTCATACCATAGACCGCGCGGCCACTGTGATCGGCATAAAATTTACACATGTAATTAGAAAGGAAAGACTTGGAACGAGGATTTGAATTGCACACCGCTTTAACAGCCGTGGCTACCGTACACATTGGTAAGAGTAGGGAGTGAATTTCATAAAATCTCAAGTGTGTCGGCAGTAGGAAAAAGGAAGGTTACTTTTATATAAAAATTATGTTACTTCTGAGGGGGTAAATCAGTTAGTGAGTTAAGGCTACTTAATGGGTGTAAACAGAGCCGTGAGACGGGTTGCCTATCATACGTAAGTGACTTACAGAAGAGACACCAGCCGACAGAGGGAGATGAGTGTAATTACTGCTGCAAGTGGTCAGGAAGTGTCAGAAATTTACTGCATCTGTGAGTGTGATTACGCGCCTCATGTTAACTACGAGCATCGGTAAGGACTCCTCAAGTTGGGACCCCAGTTCTCCGGACAAGGCTCTGTGAACTCTGTCTCACAGATGTAAGCCAGTAAGTTTCCGAGAAGCTCACTTAATGTTTCATTAACTGAAAGCAGTTGGACAGGACCGTGTACAACATGCGCAGTGAAGATACACGTAAACACAGAATTCCTGGCTACGAGATCACAGCTAGACTTCATCACGTGAAATGCGTACTCAATTGACCCTTTGAAGTCCGTATAATTAAAATGTAGAAATTTAGCTTTTACTTGTCATAAAACACCCGAGTCTCCGCTACAAAGCCCAACCGGTTAATGTTGTTCAGGGAAAAAAATCGCCCTTCACTGTGAGAATCGTATAAAACACGTAAACAGACTTTGTGTGCAAACCTCGAAGATTATTTCAGTGTTAAAGCATGTAACGCTCTGCTCCAAAGAGTTAAAAGTAACCGTGTATGTCGATATGTATGTCGCTAAGCTATATATACACGTATACTTCGAGTCAGCCCGACGTCCTGCTGAGGTGTCGATTGGTTAAGGATAGGCAACTCAGCTGGTAAAGGCCTGACTCCGTCTCAAGGGTTACATTAACGGGGAAACACATCGGTTATACACCATAAGACAAGCCACAACGATTCATTTTGATAGCAATTGTATGTATTTTACTTCGTCAGTTTATATTCTTAACAATGAGTTACGTAATTCGCAGAAGCACCGTGGCGTGCTGACATGCTCGAATTCTACTAGTGTTAATTTGGCCGCTACTGGTGTTCGTTTACTGTAACGAATTTTCCAAGTCTCAAAACACGTTCGCTGACCGGTGATATTGAAACAAAAAGCCGCTGAGATGACTCGCACCTCCAAGCATTGGCGTCTGACGCTAACAAAAGTCCCTCATTGCCAATTGGCTGGACTGGAACAGAATTCCTCACTCCTACATCGACTGTAGGCATTCCTATTGGTCAAAAACAACGAAAATCGCGTCGTACTAAAATAACGCATTTCCACATCTGGAAGCCATCAGCCCCAGAATCTACACTCCGACCGGCTGGACCCCTCTCGGCTTGACTTACGGTGGCAGAAATTGCCTTATGCTTAGATTTCCTGCTCCAAACCCCACAAATTCCAAGCTCCGCGACTTACTCGCCTACTTCAAGCCAAATTCAGAAATAAAAGCAATAAAGACAAATGATTAAATATGCTTATATTTTTAGGCGGTTATTTTCTTTTAATTCGCTTAGTGGGGGGTGGAGTCCAGCTGGGTCCACTCGACACAGCGACCAGTTATTGGTCTATTGTACCTGCCCCGGGTGATCATGATGATGGAGAATTTGGTGGAATGAAGATTGGCAGGGGAAAACGAAGTACTCGGAGAAAACCCGCCCCAGCGCTACTTTGTCCACCGCAAATCCCACTTCATCAGACCCGGGATCGAACCCGGGCCGCCGCAGTGGGAAGCCAGCGACTAACCGCTTGAGCTATTTTTTTGACGGTTACATTATTTAGTTCGGTCACGGTAGCCGCAGGTCTGAGGCATGTACTGTCTTCGTTCGCTCCGAAGCCGGGATCGTGGGTTCGAATCCCACACAAGGCATGGATCATTGGTATGTGTTTCTTCTGTGTTTGTGTTGTCCTGTGTTTAGGCAGAGGCCTTGCGACGAGCTCATCACTTGTCCAAGGAATCCTAAGGTCTGTAAAATGATCAAAAAAAAAACCTCGACACCGTATGGCATAAGAAGAACGGATTAAGTAAGACAAGCAAAAACAAACTCCGTGGTTTTAGTCCGCAAGCTTGTCGGCGAAGTTAGTACCAACTTTAGCGGGTAGTGGGTGTCGCGTAGTCAGGGCAACGAATCCCCACGGGCGTTAATTTCGGTCTTCTAGACCGGAGGGTTATTTCCTTGTAAGAGCTCCTCAATCATCATCACGAGGCTGAGTGGGCCCCGTTTCAGACCCACTACTTCTCAGAAAATCTGGTAGCACCGGCAATCGAACCCGAACCTCTGGATGTGTAGCCAGGAGTGCTTATAATGCGATCGCATGCAGGAAACAGATGAATTAGCATGAGAAAGGCGATGGGCGGGAGACGAGCCTCAATGCTGCGGCATGCAGAGGAACAAGAAGGCTCCGTTCTGCTCGTGGCGTGTGCAGTTGTGTCTGACAGCTTGGCACTGTCAAAATACTCGCATTTGCTGGGAAGAACGGTGAGTAGGGTAACCCATCTGACAGCCGCTGATTCCCGCCTCAGAAATTCGAAGTCTGATAAGCCCCGAACATTGCGGCAAGTGCCGCCGGCTGTGCCCTCTGTTGCCGACATGCTGAACAAGGGCTGATACGTGTTCCAATTTAATGAGCTTGTCCAGTAACCCCATTATCCGAGAGAGGACATCTCACGATGGCTGTGAGTCGCAATGTGCACTGCGGCAGAGAAGTCCTCGTCCGATATCAAAATAGTGTGTCAAACTTTTCAGGAAGGAACAGCACTCAAATTCAGAAATTGAACGTTACTCTTGTAATGGAAACATACTGGGAGTGGGGATTTGGACACTCGTAAATCCACTAGAAAATGTGTTTATTTTTTTCGCAACTAAATTCGTACCTGTAACACAGACGTGTATGAACTTGTCCAGGCTTCCGAGCATAGCGACTAAATAATGTACTTACATATTGACCGCCTCTGTGGTCTAGTGGTCAGAGTTCCTGGCTACAGAACCAGAGGTCCAGGTTCGATTCCCGGCGCTACCAGATGTTCTGAGAAGTAGTGGATCTGGAACGGGGTCCACTCAGTATCATGAGAATAACTGAGGAGCTCTTTTAAGGAAATAGCGGCTAGGGTCTAGAAAACCGAAATTAACGACCTTGGAGATTCGTTGCGCTGATCACGCGACATCCTCTGTCCGCAAAAGTTGGCAATAACTTCGCCGACAAACGGCGGTCGCTCGGCCGGTATAGTTCGCTTGCGGACTAAAACCACGGAGTTTATTTTTTTTTATAGGTACAAAAAGGTACTCGTTCTTCGCCTTGGGTATGGTTGCTTTCCTTGAATCACAGCATACAGTAGCTAAACTAAACTCCGTGACTTTAGTCCGCAAGCGAACTATACCGACGGAGTGACCGCCTCTTGTCGGCGAAGTTAGTGCCAACGTTAGCGGATAGAGGGTGTCGCGTGGTCAGCACAACGAATCCCCACGGCCATTAATTTCGATTTTTTAGACCGGAGCATAAGGCAGCTACAACTTTCTCAAACTGAGAAATTACATTTTATTCCAGTAATTAAGAAAGACTGAGAGTGATTCGAATCGAATGTAAAAACTCTACCATAATATTTGCATATCGCTTTCACGGCCGTGGCTACCGTACATATTGGTAAGGGTACGGAGGAAATTTCATAGTATCTATGGGTGTTCTGTATAAGTTCCACGGTAGGAAACAGGTAACAAAATCTTATGTAAAGGTCTACAGGGTGTCCAGGGAGGAAGTCAATATTCTGGGAGGTCATAATATGGGTCATTCTAAGCAAAAATTGTATATGTACATACATGTGTTCTATTCCGGTTTCCGAGATAGAGTACACTGTACAGACGAGTAACGCGCCACGTCCTCACACGAGTTGCAGTGTGCACTGATGCTGACAGTGGAATTTTCGAAAACGTATTATAGTAGGTAAACTGTACCAACTTTGTCACTTGAGCAATAAATATTGGTATTAGAAACAGTATGTAATACGTATCTCTTGGAACAATTTTGGAACCGTACAGTGAAATATCTTAGAATGGCCGATACTATGACCTCCCAGAATATTAACCTTTTCTCCTGGAACACCCTGTATACACAGAGTCATATGTGGTCTGAAGGCTCCCAGAAGTCCCGTGGAACTCTGAACCATTAATAACTATGGTGGTGAGGGCCAGCAGTAAGTTAGCAGTCAGACATGTTGCTCAACTACACTGTCAGTAGTCACAGTTGCGTAGTGTTGAACGCTAAGATGATCAGTAAATATGAATTGGGAAGGGCGTAGAAGGAAGAGACCATACAATAATTTAAAATCCTATTCCGGCATTTGTCTGGAGAGTCTGAGGAAAACTGCGAGATAATTCATCGGCATAGCCGATCTTATAAGATGGATCTGAACCCGGAGCCTTTCGAATGTGAAGCAAGAGCACTAGCAGCACTACGGAGAAGCGTCACAAGGGGTCCAGGCAGCAGAGAGCCTTTTCCCTGAATCCGGTCGGTTATACCACCGCTGTCCCAGCCCTACCCTTCCAAACTAACTGATGGCCGATCTAACGACCTACGTTCCGCCCCCTATTGATCGCCGATCTCAGGATCACGTTATAAATTCCTGAAAATGTTCGTTCTGAACAGTAATGGGGTTACAGGATCGTTGTATACAGTTTCGTACTTCGAGACACTTCATGGATTCTAAAACGAGCCTTCAGCACCCATTTAGACTGCTCCTCAGTGGCACACACAAACTAATTAGAACTTTAAAGCCCGGTGGTTATTATATATACCACCTACTTTAAGATACTAAAAGTCTGTATTCAGCTCACAGAATGTATATTTGTTTCGTATGTTTCTCACAATAAACAACTGTTTCCCTTTAACCTCTTGGTCTTTGTGGCGGATACGTATTTTCTGTGAGGTACGGACTGAATCTGTATATAGTATTTAGAAGAAACTCAGTCATTAAAGGGTTAACCAACCATTAATTTTATTTAAGCGTATGTCAGAAACGGCTATGCAGACAGTGGTCATGGGCTGCGATCATGAAGAGTTGTTGTGAAACAGTGCTGGTCAGTGAGAACGTTGAACACGGAAGCTGAGTAATTTAGGACATTGGAAGCCGTTACCAAGCAACGCTTCAGAGGTTTTCCGTTCTGTGTAAGAAATGTCATTATTTTCGTCTTGCCGTTTGAAAAACTAACAAAATTTTCTCCTCGATTCTGTAATATGTATTAACACTTTCCCCCCACTTGGCCTGATGTATGCACTGTGTATACGGCTGGTACTCAGCTCGATTTTATTGTCTCTCTGCACTTCGGAACGGTGTTCCATAATGGCGGAGCCTTAGTATACGCAATTCAGGATTCATGGCACCGAAGAAAGAAAAATAGAACGGGATAAGTCGAAACCCCTTCTCCCTTTCTCAGTTCTTTACAACCCTCGACGCATTTTCTCTCTTACTTGGGCTGAGTTTACCCATGACTCAACGCGGTCAGAACATTGCAACCGGGAAGTCGCAAATTTAGCCACATCTGTTCTACACACACGCGCGACCTTTTATCTCTGGAATCCATTCGCTACAACATAGGTCCATTCCAGGCTCCAGGAAAATATCTCCACGAACTAAGAACTCATTTTCCACTCCACAAATGTTCACTTACTGATTTGACTCGAATCGTGACCCTTGTCGAGAACAGTCACTGCAAAAAGCACAGTGGGTTCAGAACATCAGGAACAAGGCAGACATTTAGCGTTACCTTTGGAACTATTATGAACCCTGTTAAGCATGGTGGTAACTATTACGTACCTCATGTTACAAAATAAAAACTGTCCACTCTGTCAGCACGGAGCATTTATGTGTTAAGTGCGAAGGGGTGTGAAAAACATGATCACAGATGGCAGCAGAAGTGCAGGGGGATGAAGGAGGGCGACGAGCCGTACATCTGGGGCAAATCTGCATTTCTTTGGAAGCCAACAGCAGCAGCAGCAACCAGAGGTCAAAGTATGAATGAAGCATTTCCACTGTCTGGCAGCAGAGGATGCGATAGCAAGAGACCCCACCGCCATGGGTGATGCAGCCCGTTCAGCACAAGTACTTTTAATCTGATTATTCGCAGGGGGGCGCGGAGGCGCACGCGAACTGTTGCCGACCGAGCCCTCGGTGATATCCTTATGATTTTCTGACATGAATTTAATCCTGAAATAATTCCTTTGGATTTGTAATGTCCTGAATTTTTACATTCTGAATACCGCTTGGGAATTTCGGTCCCATACCAGGGACACAGATCGGCGGTGGGAGTCCCGGTATGTGGGCTCTACAGCGCCGTCTGGTAGCCATTATACGTGAACTATAAAGGATTTGGAAGGAACAAGTAGTGACCTAACTGAGGTACTATCCTAGAATTTGCATTGGAGGACCGAGGAAAATCACGAAAAGCACAGTCAGGATGGCCGGAGTCCCTGTCGAGAATCGACCCAAGCGTCTCTCAAATACAAATGTAGAGCGTTACCGCTAAGCCAATCTGCTCGGTAGCCAAGTTGGAGTCATGTGTCTTGTGACGTCATACTGCGTCGAATATCGGCCTACTAAAACAAGGCATTAATACCCGTTGGCTTCCATTCACCCTGGCTATCAGGAAATTTACCTCGTTTTTACGCGGGGTATGGTTGCAGACATGCCAGTATCACAGTATAAAGTAGTTAAAATTTCAGAGGAGGAATAGAACTCAGATTGATGCATGAATTTTATTTGTGCAACTAAAAGTGAGTGGGCTCCCCCTGGAAAACAGGAAGTTACACTGAAGAAGGGCATAAGAGACAATTATTTGCGTTGCTCTTAACAACTCAGCCTCAATTACGTTTATTGCGCTCCTCTGACACCTTCATTTCGCCTAAACAACACTTGAAATTCAGTTCATCCCTCACAGAAAACACATTCCATCCGCATTACAGAGATCCACCAGTTAATGTTGTATCGCAATATAATTGCTGGGATGTGACGCTCTATACTTCGGACACATCCTGACGTTTCGGACGCATACATCTCCTTCTTCTGGGGCCGAAGAATAAGCCACATCTTGACCCCTATTATATCTGGTTTCTTGCTTGGCGTATTTTCGACTCTGAAGATGCAGGAGATGTGTTCCTCCGAAACGTCCGTATATCTCCGAAATAAACGGCCTTACAATTTAGACGCTCGCACTATACACCGCCGCGAGAACATCAAACTCAGTGGAATGATAAACCCTCGCTAATCCGATTACAGTTTATCCGGATGTCGGATAATCCGGATTTAAATACGAAAAATGGAAACTGCTGTTCACAGTTGAGGACGTAAAATAAAAGACAAACGACATTTAGGCAGGCAGATGAGTCACTCACTTCTCTGTTCACAGAAAACTTGACAGTTTCTTAAAACTTGCATTATTATGTTCAAAAACAAATACAACATCTGAGTCTCCTATCGATGAATAAATGTATAGGATTTTTTATAGTTTTTAAATAAATCCTCTATAGTGGTATTTTGTTATTTTTTCGTGAGCACTACTTATATAAATAAATTTTTCATTTATGTGTCTTCTAAGTTTTATTTTTGACATTTAGGGATAATTTTGCTTCACTAATCCGGGTTATTCCTTAATCCGGATGATTTCCCCCACACCCCCAAATTACTCTGGATTAGCGAGGGTTTACTGAAAATACATTATGTAAGGGAAAGCGCAGTGGTTTCTGAACATTAACGCAATTCGTACAGTAATGTCGCTGAAATATTTGCTCTAAAGGGTTACAAAATCGATAAAGGAGACTCCTGCATTCGGATCTGATGTCTGGTGATGACAAGCGGCGGTTGTCCGCGCGTCGCATCAGATCTCTCTCCCACGGAAACAGCGACTCACCAGCACAAGGAGACGTACTAACTTCTAACCTACAGCCCCTCCTAGCGACAGGTTCTGTGAGGTCCACAGCTGTAAGACACTTCGCATTCTCCTGCAGTATAATTACTTGCGGCTAATTACCCTCAAAACTCCTGGATTTCAGGCGAAACAAAGAACTCTCAAAGTTTCACTGATTAAGAGTTTTAAACTTCAGAGCCTGTCGCTCTCGGACTTCATACAAAAAATAGAGGACAGAGATTCATTTAAAACCACATAATCTATTAATCAGTTAATGCGTACCTGTTTAAACTTTTCAATCTTGAAGTTAATCTAAACAACATTTAAAAAAAATAACTCCTACAGTACAGAAAACAAACTACGTCTCCATTACGAGGACAAGCTACTTTACGATGTTTGCGGAAACAGGTGTTGTTTATTGCGATAATCACAAGGAGCACACAGATACACTGCGTGAGCAGACCGTCTCACTGTAATTACAGTTCCGTGTGAAGACGGGGTCGAATACCTCCACCGTATCCCTGCGAGTGCCTGGGGTTAAAACTGGGCCACCCTGTTCCTGGGGGAAATAAACATGGGGACGTGGCCATCTAGGTGTGTGGGCAGAATTCAGAGTTGTTATATAGAAGAGTTCAGTTCGTACCTAACAGGAAACACATTACGTCTCCGCTACAAAGCCCAACCGGTTAATGCTGTTTAGGGAAACAGTCGCTGTTTAATGTGAGAAACATACAGAACACATGAACACACCGTGTGGGCAGAATGCAGAGTTCTGTTATATATAAGAATTCAGTCCGTACCTCACAGGAAACACATTACGTCTCCGCTATAGAGCCCAATCGGTTAATGCTGTTTAAGGAAACAGTCGCTGTTTACTGTGAGAACCATACGGAACACACAAATACACTGTGTGGACAGAATGCAGAGCGTTATAATGTACATACAGTGGGTTCTGTGCCTTGATGGGTTAACATGTCGCAAGCAACTCCGTCTCCGTTATTGCAGTCCGTCACCCCCTTCCCTCCCGCCCTCCAGAGTCAAACACGGAAATATTCTTAGAGAGGTGAGCACACAGGGTCACAGCTGCATCACCTCAACACAGAAACTGAGCACCCTACGGTCCATGCCTCCCGTTGGAAAGAGATCTTCTGTAAGGAGTTATGAAGCGGGAAGCAGTGAGCAATGTGGGTGAATGGGGCGAAACGGATAATAAAAAATGTCACGCAACCAAAGGACTGGTTCACACAACTTTTTGGTTCACGTCCTTATATAATTACAAGTTAACTTATTTACGTCATGGCTCATCAATCTACAATCGTTGTCAGTTTCCGGTTTCCTGTCGTAGACCTAACAGAGAACACTCAAATACGTTACGAAATTCACTCCGTACAATTTCCATGTCGTCTCGACCGGCTCTGGGGTCCACCCAGCCTCCTGTCCAATGGGGACAATGGGCTCCTTCCCCGGGGGTAAAGCGGCTGGGGCGTGAAGCTGACCACTCACCTCCACTTAGTGCCGAGGTCAAGAAAATGTAAATCTATACATACACTCCCCAATACGTCTTAATGCCGTAGTGCTTAATTAGTTAAGCACAGGGACATCTTTACCTTTTTCTCCGTATACTAACCAGTATGTACGGTAGCCAAGGCTGATAAAGCGATGTGCAAGTGGTGCGGCAGGGGTTTTGTGCTTAATTCGAATCCTCCTCTTTCCAAAATATTTAACTACATAAGTAAAATTTAATTGCTTAATTTGAGTGCTATTCGTTCTTCAAATGTCTTACTACGGTAAACTGTGATACTGGAAAGGAAAGCAGCCATGCCCCGGGCGAAGAACGGGTATTTCTTCTTGTTAGTAATATTATAAAAGTTACTTATCTGTAGACAGAATTGATATAATAACTTAGGAAATGTGACGGAAACAAATTGGCAAAGCTCCAGGCAGATTTACGAGATTAGCTCATGATTTAAAAGATTTAAAAAACATCTGCAAAAAATGAAAGTTATTATTTGTGTCGAATGCAATTTCTTTGTTGTGCAGTTCGTGTAGCTTGAACACATCTCAGAATTTTATGAATTTTATAATTTGCAGGAACAACGGACAACATGCAATGTACGGGCACAACTCCTATCACACTGGTCGTAAAAATTAGCTTCCGTTAGTGTGAACGTGCGTTAACGACACATACACTTGACACGCCACAGTTTTCACGTTACGGGTCCGTAAGCTATACGTCGGTTTATGTGCAACGGAAGTACAGTCTGACATGCATACATTACACATTTACGAGCAAGTTTAGTGGCACACACGTCTCCCCGGAATCAGTACACAAATGATAAGGGCAGGGAAGTACTCTCCATCAGAGCCACAAACATATTATAACGACTGCGTCCCTCTGGCGTACTTTGGCGTCCGCAGGTCGTCTGTCTCGAGGACTCAGCTACCTTGATGGCTCTGCAAGTCACCGAATTAGACAGTTCGGTGCACAAGAACCGTGCGGGGCATTGTTGGAGTATCAAGTGTTGAGACGCTTTCTGATGAAATGTCTACATTTTATGTAATGTTCAGATTTTTCTTCGGAGTAACGGCGTTAGTGTTCCCGGCTGAAGAAGAAGTGATTATGTGACAACTATAGGGTGAGGGCAAAGTCCTTGAAGTATTAAGGCGTATAATGTCGTTACATTTGCCGACAAATGTAAGGATTTAGCTGGTTCAGGATAGTAACAAGTGGGTCTATGTCCCATGGAGTCACAACGAAACTTGGCTCAAGTGGTAATGCTTTTGGCTTGGGAGATACCTGGTTTGATTCTCTGCCAGGACATAGAGAAGGTTGGTGCAGCGGATAGAGTTCCAGGCTTGTATTCGGGAAGTGCTGGGTTTATATCTCGGCCGGGGCACTGCTCGTCCTCAGTAACATTTGTCTCAAGTTTACTAACTCCCTTCAGGCGAATTCCGCGAATGTACTTCCGATTAGGCCACTTCCGCTTCCTTCCGCGTAAACTTAAATTCGCCATTGGCCACTTCACGTTGTACAGTCCAGGCACCGACACACAGACTGTACTGCCTAAGAGATATCTTGGTCCTCCTCAGTTCCTACAGACTAATAGCAGGACACATTTGAACATCCCAGTTCGTCCATATTCACGGAAACCGATCATCCATTCATACCATTTGACACTAATACTTGTATCCGATGCAGCTTATACAGAGTCGTTAAATAACCTACATCGAGAGAGTGTCAATAGTCATGTGACTTAACACTTTTCCGAGTGTCCTTAGCTCTGCAGAACACGAAATGGGGCCGCAGGACCACAAACACAGGCAACCTCACCCCCCCCCCCC
>NW_019743656.1:652099-672413 GCF_002891405.2 Cryptotermes secundus | reverse complement strand
CGAACAGAAGCAGGCGTGAAATGTTTCAGTTTCTTGTATTAATCGCATTTCCATCTCCCCTCCCTCCACTCACAGCAGCGCCAGATTTATTCTCTATAAAGTTATTATGCATTATTCCCATTTCTGAGTTACAGCCCATGACGCCGGAGCGTCGGTATCGTCGACGCCACTAGCGAGCAGTGCAGTCAGTCTACTTTTCCTGAATGATACCAGTTTGATTTCTTGGCCGCAGTACGCACTCTGCAGGTACCTTGCGAGCTCCACTGTCCCACAGCAAAGCATCTCATCCGTATGAGAGGGTATGGGCACGTGGAACAGTTGACACGAGACTCTGCGCAGCTGCTGAAGAAATTGCCACACTGCCGTGTTCGCGAAAACCCGCCACTGGACTGCACCCAGAGCCAGATGAATCCAGTACATACCTGCTTTCTCTTTAAAATCTACTTTAACATTATCTTATTCCGAGAGGCCGCGGCATAGCTCAAGCGGTTAGTCGTTGGCTTCCCACTGCGACGGCCCGGGTTCGATCCCTGGTCTGGTCAAGTGGGATTTGTGGTGGACAAAGTGGCGCTGGGGCGGGTTTTCTCCGAGTACTTCGGTTTCCCCTGCCAATCTTCATTCCACCAAATTCTCCATCATCATAATCCCCCGGGACAACTACCGTACAAGAGGCCAATCAGTGGCCGCCGTGCCGAGTGGACTCAACCCCCCACTAAGCGAATATTATTCCGAACAAGTGTATCCCTTCACAGAAATTAAAACTGTCCCGCTGAAGCATGGGACAGTGAGGATATACACAGCTCTATGCACTAACTTCTGTACTAGATGGAAAACAGTGACCAGTTTCACGTCCCAGCCGCTTTACTCCTGAGAAAACAGCCTACTGAACTGAAGGCTGGGTGGGCCTCAGTTTGGGCGATGTGGAAAAGATGTCTGACCCTGAAGGGAATCGAAACCCGATTCTTCCCCGTCGATTCTTTAGCCTAGTCTGAGATGTAGTTTACTTTACGTGTACTCTTTTTATTTTTCTGTTCCTTGTTCATTTGTTTTCCGACTTTTTTTTGTTTGTCACTATAATGACTGAGCTATTTCAGCTCCACTCCTTTAAGATTACCCGAGTGACATTTTGTATTCGCTTCCCATCGCTCTTGTGCGTGCTGTGTGCTCAACTATCTCATCCCATATTAATTGTTTACTTTAAAGAAGCCCTTTGGTGTCTGTGGCCAGAAGGCGAGATGTGACACCTTAAGGGTACGGACGTCAAGTTCAGACCTATGGTCAGCAGCAAAAGGAGGGTGGCCGCTTCAGCGACTAGTCCAACCATTCAGATGAACGGCGTCAAATTAATCTAAACAATGTTTAGAAAACCAGTTCCTACTTAAAAGGAAATCCAATCGTTAAATGCTGTTTAGGGAAACAGTCACTGTTTATTGTGAGAACTGCATGTAACACATTACATACACTGTGCGAACAAAATACAAAGCCATATTAATGCTAAATCAGGTGGTACACATAGTAACCACTGTGCTTTAGAGGCTTAATATACAGCGGATGTATAAAATACTTTATTACTGCTTCCACTTTGAATAAAGTCATTACGGAAGACGTGAAGGAAATGTTTAAAGGAATACGACGCAAGAACGTCGCTTATGGACGCGTATAGGACAGAGGCGTTCCTGCATTCAGTAGGGACATGAGCGCCTATATCTCTAGGGGAGACAGTCCGGGGAGTTCGTGAAACTCATTTGGCTAATATTACTAATATTACGGCACACAGAGGGCTCAAACACGGTGCCTTAGTTTGGGACTTTGTAATCCAGTCTGCACTGTAACTACACGTTTCTTTCTGCCCCCTTAAATAAGCAACTCCCCGCCCCACCTCGAGCGAGGGCTCAGGTATGCCAGCCAGACACCGTGTACCTGCTGCATGTTAAAGTTTCCGAGCTGCCAAAACTTCTCTTGCGCCTTCGGGCCGGGTATTTGAACAAGAGCACAACGAGATTGCGGCAAGCAGGCGTGATACAAGCGGCTGGGTAGAGGATGCGTACTGGCAAACGGCGACGTTTTCAAGAACGATAATTCATTTTAATTAAATAACTTTTTATTATTCAATATTAAATTATACTTTCTTTTTCAATTTTAACTTTCTGTTTCTAACTATAAAATTAAAATGGATTTCTTTAATTTTCAAAAGAAAACATAAAAAACTTTTTACGTGACCTAAAAACGTAACTTTTCATTAGTAATTAAAAACATTTTGTAGCCAAGGCCCCACCCGGGCAAAGTCTACGTTTCTTCATAATTGAAATAACAACTTCTGTTTTCGCATCCAGTTATTCCTTGTTTGTTTCAAACTTACTATACATCTACCTGTGTAAAGCGTCCTTCAGGAGTATCTTATAAAAAGTGAACGCATACAAGTGATGTAACATTCTTTCAAACATGTTCGTGAATTAGAAGCATAAAGGTATATACGTCGACTTGAAAACACATTTGCAGGAGCACTGTCTTTAACCCTTTTCCGTGCTCTGTGCTCTGCTTTAAGCACACGGTAACGTACTGTGTTTATGTGTTGAGCGAGACTGAGCGGTTTATCAAGGACCAAATAATTAATGGTAAAATTGACACTATGCTTAAATAATTAAACACTACGCCATGAAGGCGTAAGGGGGAATGGATAGACAGACCCAAGTTTTCTTAACCTCAGCACTAGCTGGAGGTGATTGATCAGCTTCATGGCCCGGCCGCTTTACCCCCGGGTAAAGGAGCCCACGGTATCTGTTGGATAGGAGGCTGGGTGGGCCCCAGAACCGGTCTGGATGACTTGCAGAAGAGAAAATTCTTGATCCTACCGGAAATCGAACTCCGTCCCCTCGGTCGTCCAGCTCCTAGTCAGTCGCTATACCGATTCTCAAATAATTAAAATCAGAAACAGAAATATTTATAATTTGGATATCTCGTACGCACCGCGGAAAAGGTTAAATACGAACCAGCAAGATAAGGGTTGGCCAATGAAGATAAGGGTAACGCATCTCATAACCCCTACCCCATCTCGTGTCTCAATGCGCGGCATGCAGATATGTTCTACCCTCTGTTTCCTCTCCCCAATCCGACTGCTTCAATTTTAAATATTAAAGTTTTAATTACAGTCACGCTGTGTAACGCAAAGTAAAGGATTACGATGCTGTAATTTACAATCGCAGCCAACATGAAAGGGAAATTTTGTAAAATGGAGTGTTCATGTAATATGGTACGCTTTGGCAATTACTCTCCGATCAGCTTTTCGCCTGTATTTTTCAATATAAATTGCTCGATAATCAGGAACTCTGCAATGACAAATGTGTAACCCTTCAAAGCCTGAAAAGACAGTACGAGGCACCTAGAGCCCAGCTGCAATTGTCACTGCAACTGCCGTGAGGCATCAACACTGGGCCCAATATGAATAGTTTCCCCGGATCATTCATTTTTGCGAGCAAAAAGAGACGAATAACATTATTCAGTTGTTTGGGTCATTCTATCTTCTTCATGACATCGCATACAGTTAAGTTAATGGACCTAAATGTTCAAATGCTGCGTTCTCTTCATGTGGTTCGTGTATTTCTCTTTTCGTTCTCTCTTTTCCTCCTGTTCGTTTCTTCTGATATGTCCGCAAGCCTCTGCATTCTCTTACTGGGAACTTTACCTCTTATCTCCTCATTTCGTTGTTGACGTATAACTCGCGGTTTGTTATGCACGTCAAAAATCACGTACATCTGCGGTACTAGNAGAAAACCGAAATTAACGGCCGTGGGGATTCGTTGCGCTGACCACGCGACACCCTCTATCAGCAAAAGTTGGCACTAAACTCCGTCGACAAGCGGCGGTCGCTCGGTCGGTATAGTTCGCTTGCGGACTAAAATTACGGAGTTTGTTTTGTTTTGTATACAATTGTGATGTCATGAGCATCTCCCGCTTCTGTGGAAAACGTTTACCGAAACTCTGAACATCTACACGTGCTGTTTAATACATGTAACTTTTGTTTTATTTCGCATCTGCAAGAGGATCGGCTTTACAGCAATATTCTCAATGTCATTTCTTAAACTGGGGCACGCGGTAGTGTAGTTGGTTGAGATTCTATGCCACGAGCCGGAAAGGTAGCGGGTTCGATTCCCGATGACGTGGATTTTTTCAATTGTCCTAATCCCTCCAGCTGCACAATGACCCTGGGATCGACTCAGCTTCTAACACAAATGAGTGCCAGTTTCGACAGGGGAACAACAAATGAGTGAGGGGGCATGTAGCGGGAATCGGAGAGTAGCGGCAGTAGGATAAAATAAAGGAAGGAAGGGTAATAGTGTAACCTCAATCCACTGCCTGGCCACAGCTCCGTAAACATGTTCCAACACGTAACAATAGAAGAACGTCATCTCTAGGCCATGTCCGAAATACGAGCACGCAACAACAGTAGAAGCTTTGTTTTCTTTTTGTCCGCGCAACTGGCTCATGCGCTGTTAACGTCACTCAACAGTGCTTACCGACGCGCGAGGCGTGTCCGTGCTGCGTCTTCATAAGTGAGCAGATTACGAAGAAATAGACTGAGATTAGTGTGGAGTAATTGCAAATTGTGTAAATCAGCAAAAGTGTAATAATTATTTGTAGTTACGACCTATAGTGGGGCAATAAATTAAATTACTAATCCGAAACCCGTCTTTAGTAACTGTGACACGTGACAATATGAAAATATATCTTAAAGAAACAGAGTGGGTGGATGGATGTGCACTAAATTCATTAGTTAAAACATGCTCACGTGATGGAGGCTTCGAAACACGATAATGAAATTTCAGTTGCATAAAACAACCGAGCCAATATTAATTTCTAAATAAAGAAAAAAGAAAAAAACTTTGATCTATCATGGAGTCAGTTAACTGGTTAGTAAAACGTTTTGAAATGCGAAATTCCTTCAGACTCAATCCAATGTTTTTGCTACGGACTATAGCATTACTTGAACAGAGTTCGTAACATTTAATGCATACATGTCGTACATCTCATCTTCATTTCATTACTCTAACATCAACATTCGAGATAAGCTGACAATAATCCGGATAAATTAAACTGAAATTCAACACTCAATACAGGAAACACAGCTACCTTAAAATCCATGTAATCCAAGCCGTCTGGAGAGGAGCGCTAAAAAAATAAAAGAGGGGGCGGCTAAAATGCGAGTGAATGGGAAAGTCGATAGCGAAACAACACACTCACATGAAAGACTCAGGGAGTGGCATAATCCCTCGTAACATTCTGTCAACCCTCGCTTTCAGCTTGCTTACGTAAGCAGGTAGCCAGGAGATCCGACGGGATGCAGGCTGTCATTTCAAACGCCAAACTGTTTTGTCAAATATAAAGCAATTTAGAGACAGCGATGTTCCTGTTGTCTAACATTACTATTGAGGCACGGGTCGTGTTCCGAACGTGGTTCCACGATCAACTGAAACAAAATGTTACAGCCGTGGAAGTATCGCTGCCAACTGCGGTTCATCACCGTGTTCACAAGAGCACACAAAAGAGCGACCCTACCCTGAAGCCAGATGAATCCAGTCCACATCATCACACCCTAATTCCTTAACGCCTATTTCAATATTGTCACCCCATCAACACGCAACATCTTCAAGAGATCTCTTTCTGATTTGCGCAATGCATGCATCATATCCTGCCCATCTCGCTCCATTTAATTACCCAAATATCTGGTAGACAATGGTGATCCTCGTTATGCAATTTTCTCCTTCTTGTAATCACTTGCCCTTTCTTAGCCACAAATGGTCAACTCATCCTGTGTACGACACAGAATTAACATTGTGATTATAAAGAAATTACGTTTCCATGCCGCTTCCAGCAACAAAGGGTAAGGAGTCGGAGAGAAGAATGCTTGAAAAGTACCATCATCTGGGACGTGAACCCGTGAGGTCCGGTAGAAGTTCACCGACGTTTCAGAGGAAACAACTTACTCCACTTTCATTGTCGAAGAGTAAGCCAAGAGAGTGGCCGCGCCATAGCTCAAGCGGTTAGTCGCTGGCTTCCCACCGCGGCGGCCCGGGGTCTGGACAAGTGGGATTTGTGGTGGACAAAGTGGCGCTGAAGCAGGTTTCCTCCGAGTGCTTCGGTTTCCCCTGCCAATCTTCATTCCACCAATTGCTCCACAATCACCCTCACCTATCATCTGGGGCTGGTACAACAGGCCAGAAGTGGCCGCAGTACAAAGGACTCAGCCAAGAGAGTACGACGTAATGCCCAAAAATCTTTTGAATCGCTCTCCGACAATAAAGATGGAGGCAATACATCGCAGCGAAATGTCGGGGAACGTCCCTGGAGATGATTTTGACAGTCACCGCTGTTGACAACTTCAGACCCGAGTGGAGCGCCTGCCGTAATACTGAGGTCGATATAGTCTGGCATGGCTGTAGAGGGCAGCTGTTGTAAGTGTGTGTGTGCCGTTACGTCGAGACAGTGTCTTAGTTATGGGACGGCAGGTTCCGTGGGTTCGGCGTCCCGCGCAATACTGCAGCCCGCAATGTTCAGGCCCCACGCTTTTATCACAAAGATAAGAAGACACTTTGGTATTATAATGTAATGCATTTTAATAACGAGACTTGTAGTGATAACTTACGACACAAAACTTTACCTTAAACCCTGCAACCCCTGTAACGTCACCAGAGGTCACAACATGCGTTTCATTTTGATGAGGTTATAGCAATTCGCAACAGCCCCCCCCAAAAAAAAAGGTATCACATACCTCGCGTTACTATCTGAACAGGCTCGACATACATAGACAGTTACAACAGTAGATACCAAAATATGGCATTATTTAACCCCATAGAGCATACTGATAGCTATACGTACATCAACATACAGCAAGAAGTTCTGAGAACCAATAGGCAATTTTCCTTTGATACGACACGGAACGCATGGATAAGGACACATCCAGCAATTCTTTCATTGTTGTGTGTGTATTCGTTGCCGCGGTGACGTTTTTACTGAGCCATTGCCCAGCAACATACATATAGAGACAGACTGATGGGAGGGGTTTATGAAGCACGCCGTTGAGATGGACTCAGGTGCCATGATATACATACAAAGTTTCATAAACACTGGTTCAGGAATTCAAAAGTTGATAGGCGGAGATACACAAGACACTAAAACAGGAAGGAGATCGCATAAGCCTAGTCTAGTAAAGTAGGCTAAAACAGCATTTTGTTTGTACAGAGTATATATATATATATATTCCGCATGATTCTCCTAATAAAGAGCGACTGTTTCCCTAAAGAGAATTAACCGGTTGGTCTCTGCAGCGGAGACGTAATATGTTTCCTATGAGGTACGGACTGAATTTGTATATATAACATAATTCTGCATTCTGTCCACACTGCATCTGTGTGTTCCGTATGGTTCTCACAATAAAGAGCGACTGTTTCCCTGAAGAGCATTAACCGGTCGGTCTCTGTAATGGAGTCGTAGGAAGCGACGAAAAGGGAAGTCTCGAATCTGAGACAGTCAATTATGGTCACGAGTTCCACGGGACTTGGACCCGAGAATGACTGCGCTGGCGAGGACCAGCAGCAATTGTAAACGACAGACCCGTCCTCTCGTCAGAAACAGCGCCCTAAATTAACAAACTCGTAACTGTCTGACAGTAACAAAAATCTGATCGTAAGCCCCAGATGGGTGCTTTATTCCAAGACACACTGGCCAACTGACCGTCGGTCGTAACATATAACTCAACTCGACCAGGCTTTATATGATTAATGCCTGTCGAATATGCGTGCAGGACTTGCTCTACGCACGCACAAGTGACGCAACGCGACCCCTTCTGTGGTATGGAGCTATCCCCCGAGGTACTGTACCCTACACACGAGGGTGCGCAGGGTGACTGCCCTGTGAATTAGTTCGCATTCGAAATAAATACGTCATGAAATATTTCGCTGAAAATGCCTTCACGTAACTTTCCATTCCAAACCGTCACGCTATTTCCAGTGCTACCAACTAAAATCAAAACAGAGCTGACTCCTAGAATCACGAGCTCACATCGTGTGGATTTACCTTTTCCATTGTGGGCATGTTCCTCCTGGGTGTAGAATCGATACATCTAACTCGAAAAGATGGAATCATATGGGTAATCTGACGTTTCGATATTTTCCTTCTTTTTCTTTTGTAAAGAGAGGGAAGATAGTTTATATTATGACACAATAGGGACCCACAACACAGGCACACACAGACAGCATGTGAGAAGCAAAATTAATCCCTGGAGTGCCGTTGCAGAAACACTCTAGCATCAAATGGTTACCAAATTGCACATAGGTGGAAAATGTGCCTTATATTCCGGGCAGAAATTATTCTATCAAATACAACAAAGTGATAAAAGTATTGGACGGGGATGAAACCAGATCGACACGGTACTTTTTTCATGAGCGCTCAACTCTTATTTTGAGAAATCCCTGCACATGCATTGAACATTTCCCTTACAGGGTTGCCAGAACATCGCCCTGCTTTTCGAACTCTGTTGCCATAAGAGAAGATTAAACTTCATAAAAATCGACAAAGCCATTTCGGAGATTGTTAACATTTCCGTTTCGGCTCCAGTGCGCCTTCGGCCTACAGTTTTGCTTAGGGAGATGGTCTCAAACAAATTAACGAAAAATAATTAAAATATTTTTAAAGAATGTAGTTGTTTTGTTTCTTAGGCACACATTGAGGGCTCTTATTTTTGGTGCCAGAATGTTCATATTCGCAATGCCCCAATTTGTGATGGAGAAACTCTTCAAGGAATAAAATTCGTCCAACCGTTCGGACGTTGGCGAGACGCACATACAGACGCGCGTTCCCAAACTACGTTCACTTATTCAGGGAAGGTGAATGCGCGTAATTCCATCAAAATATCTAAATCAGCCCCCCCCCCACTGCAATACTGCGGGACACTAACATGACTTCCAATCTCAATTTCGTAAGGCCCGAAGTTTGCTCTGAAAAGAACGGTTCTGTAAGGTCATGTGACAGCCTGTTCTGAAGCCACGAACTCATATACGGCTTGAGACTGCAGCACATGTGGCCTGTTCTTACCTCATTACAATCTGTATTTAAAAGAAACATTGGCAATATCTAACAGACTTCGAAAGAACAGCCTTCACAATGCGTAGCCTTCTCACCACACTCAGAAAGTCTGGTAAAAATCAATTTTCTTTTCGTAATCATGGCACAATGCAAGCTTTCTAAGCATAATGGTAACTATATGTGCCACCTTCTCCAATATCGGGAGTTCTGCATTCTGTCTATACTGCACTTCGGTGTTTCGTACGATTCTCGCAGTGAAGAAGAGATTACTTCTCCAAAGTGCATTAACCGGCTGGTGGTTGTCATGGAGACGCAGTGTTTCCTGTGAGGTAGGAACTCAATTTTAGAAATTACAAGCAGAAGCACCAGTGAGTGATTCCCCGGGTTCGAATACCTCCACAGGAGTCCTGCGAGTCGTAGGAAACGATGAAAAGGAAATCCCCTGCCTAGGGGTATGACTGGGCCACCCTGTTCCTGGGAAATATAAATAAGGGGACTTGGCCCTCCAGGTTGGGGAAGTCTCATATCTGAGACAGTAAAATATGGCCACGAGTCCCGCGCGGCTCGGGCCCGAGAATGACTGCGCTAGCAAGGGCCAGCAGCAATTGTAAACGGCAGACCCGTCCTCTCGTCAGAGAGGGCGCTCCATGTAAATAAACCCGCAACTCTCTGACAGCAATAAAAGTCTTGTCTTGGGGCCCAGATGGATGCTTGACACCAAGACAGGCCGTCTGATCGTCGATCGTAATATAAGTTTGAATTCGACTTTGACATGTGTGTGAGCGCCCGCTCGAGTCACCTCCAGCAGAAGGGAGTGACAATAGTATTCGGACCTATATCCTCGTCGAAGAGAAGGCCCCATTTCTTAAGAGAGAACAAAAATCCTGTCGGGAATCGAAACGAAGATTTACTACGCTGCCGAGGGCCAGCAGCAATTGAAAAAGACCGATCGACTCGTTCTTCGCCGGGGCGTGGTTGCTGTCCTTGTCAGTATAACTAAAACGCTAAATAAGGAATGATACCCAATTAATAAATTAAAGTTCACCCCCATATTATTAAAAAGAAGACGCGGAATGAGGTTTCGAATCGCGCCCAAAATCTCCGCCACAATATTTACAGAGTGCGTTAACAGCCGTAGCTACCGTACATATTGACAACATTGCGGGGTGAAACTCATGATACCTTAGCGTGTTCTCAGGCAACAGAAGGGGGCAGGTTCAGGTTAATTCCACGCTTAAAAGCAATACCTGAGATCTGAACTTCGCGAGACCTTGTGCGGGGAGGAAGGGGCAGAGACTCACGTCTGCTGTCTCAGCTGATAAGAAAGATGTGCCAACGTGGCTTCACATTACACGACCGAATTTTGATACCCCGTGTTCTCTGTATGTATCTCGATAAACTGGATTCCGCAATGTATCTGCTGTATGCGAGGGAGCATTATGTAACACAGTGTGCACAACTCACAGTGCGAGCTGAGGGCCCGCACTTCTGCTAGCATTTGTGTGTCTACGTAACAGAGAATCTTCCGTGTCTTACTGCACGGGGCTCGCATAGAGAGTGTAGGTCAGCGGTTCCCAACCTTTTACGCCCCCCCCCCCGTTCTATAAACTCACTCCCCTTTAGCCCTTCCCCTGCACTATCCTCTACAAAGCGTTCTTCATAACAGCGGTTTGCACAACCCACTAGGGAAGATGAAAACAAAATAATGTACCACATTTAGTAACTACTTCACTGTAAGTAGATCCTTAATGTTACGGATGGACTTGATAAAGTGATACCAATTTCCCAATGTCTGGTCTCAAGTCACTTCAGTCGTTAACAAGCGAACAACGCTCAGGTTGACCCACCTCCAGCGCTCCTTGCCCCTTAGGGCCCTTTAGGTAATCCCACTGCACCCAGGGGCGGTAAGCCCACTTTAGTAACTACTGGTCTACACCATATAGCGTCGAAATGATCGGTGATTAATGAATTTGAAAGGATTTGAGAGGAAGTGGTCGTGGTCTATTCAAGTATTATCCCGAAAGTTTCTTGAAGGGACAGAAGAGAACTACAAAATACGTCGTCGGTCAGGATGGCCGGCGTCCTGACCTACATTTGAACCGAGCACCTCACGAATACGGGTGCACAGACTTGCCACCTACGGCAAGTAGCTCGATTCACACCAGAGCGATCGGCCTGCAAGACCATCAAAGGTTTCTTGAAACGTCAAGTTATAAGCTCATCAAAGTTCCATTTTGTAGCACGTGACTTATATCTTTCAGTGGATGGAAATTTAAACGACAGATGTGTGTACGCCATTTTGTACGGTTCTCAGCATTAAAACGCATACGCGAGGTCATGTCGCATGTCACTCCGCATATTCTGGGTTCAGTTTACACGGGTTATCGGATTAGAAGCGGGTTGCGGGAAGCTAGGCGTGCTCCCATGGGACACATGTATAATGTACTATACAGAATAGGCTTTATTGCAGAGTCCATTTACATAGTCGCGAGAGACTGTGCGCCGTTCAACACCCGACTGTTACGGAATGTACATTCTATTTCACTCCTACAATTTCTCTTCTCAATGTATTTTACATATTTTATTCTCTGATTTGCGCTTAACTCTCAGTTATCTGTCTGCATTCTTTACGTGCTCTATACTGTGTTGTTTATCATCTTCCTACATATCAATTCTTCATTCATGCTAAGCCACATTTACAGAAACCGCGATCTACACATCTTTGTGCTGGGGCAACTCAGCAGCGTCATTCTTTCCTAAACACAGGTCACAACTTCCTTCGCCAGCTTATTCGTATTTTCCAAGTACCTGCTTTCCTTCAGGCTGTAATATTGCTCCATTCCGTGCGTTCCCCCTCATCCCGCGCGTGCTTCACGTCTCTGTACAAAAACATAAAAACAAACTCCGCGGTCTGTAGTCCACAAGCCAACTATACCGACCGAGCGACCGCCGCTTGCCGGTGAAGTTAGTGCTAACTTTAGCGGATAGAGGGTGTCGCGCGGTCAGCGCAAGTAATCCCCACGGACGTTAGTCTCGGTTTTCTAGACCGGAGCCGTTATTTCCTTGAAATAGCTACTCAATTATCCTCACGAGGCTGAGTGGACCCCGTTCCAGACCCACTACTTCTCAGAAAATCTGGTAGCGCCGGGAATCGAACCCGGGACCTCTGGATCTGTAGGCAGGGACTCTGACCTCTAGGTCACAGAGGCGGTCATGTACAAACCTAGGCAAATCTCACACAAAGTTCCTCTGTCTGTCATCTCATCTTCCTGTGATAACCGTACCTAATCTGCTGTCGGTTTTCTCACGCTCATTCTGCATGCATTGTCCATCTTCCGCAGCTCACCTTTCACCTTATATGTCCAGCTTTCGACATCTTATGTTTCTTTTCTTCCATTCATAACACCGTCTTACAGGGCCTTGAATGCCCATGCGTATAATTCGTTGCCAATACTGTCNCCCCCCCAACCCCACATCGTCTTCCATTCCATCTGTCTCTTCCTAGCTCCATTTCCGCCAAGCAATTCGCTGCCCGTCTCCGTAATCCTATCAGTTCGCTGCAGAATCGACCATGGGTTTCCATGCGTTACCTCGTGCAGTGTAGACAACTTCACATATACGCTATTGTCGAGCGTTGGAGTTGTAGCCAAACATCTATCCATACCTGTTAATGTCTAATTACCTTCTGCTTGCTCCAGGCTTCTGTATTTTCTAAATTTATAACCAAATAATGAAATGTATCCACCGCCTCTACTTGGTCTGTTACTTGTGTATGACGTCACTGCAGCGTCATTCGCAAATTCGAGGCCTCGAATTGTGATTTAGCCTGACAATGGGGCGTCAGTATTATCTATGCTTGTTTATGGGGTAGCGCAGTAGGTATTGCGACTGGCTACGGGCTCGACAGTTGAGGGGTCAGAGTTCGTGTACCTGTAAAGTTTTCTTCATTTCGTCCTGACCGGCTCTGGGACCCAGCCAGCATGGAGACCAGGGACTTTTACGCCGTGGGTTATGAGGCCGCTGAAAGCCAACAGACGTCTCGGAGGGTCATAACGCCTCCATCTTCAGGGTTTAAGAATAATTGGGGACTGAAAATGGAGGCGATATATTCCTCCGAAACGTCGGTTGACTTTCAACAGACTAGGCAGAATTATATCCCAGGAGACAGTGATCTCACCGCTGTGAGAACCTCAAATGCTAGTTAGCGCATCGGGATGCGGTCTGGCTAATCTAGACTCACACTTCCGTCTACCCGAACTCTGTGCTTACACTTATGTACGCTTCGTCCTGTACTTTTTGTTAATAGTTCATATAGCGAAAAACCATTTTCAATGAATCCTTAAAAATTAAGTGGGACCGTTTCTATCAGATCTTCAATAAATATAGGTCCACGGTTTCCGATAATTCTCTGCAAAATATCGAACGCATACGAAGCGAATTTCTGCGTCCCATTCATCTCCATTCAACGGAAGGAACTGCGAATGTCCTAACACGATGGTCTAGCAGTAACACTCTAAACATGTACCCGCGAAGTGTTCGGTTTGAGTCTCAACTGTGTCGTCGGCTAGCCTGTTCTCAGTATTGTCGTAGTTATGCTGAGTCCATCCAGGCAAGTACCCGGCACCCATCTTGTTTATGTTATGACCGCTTCGTTCCAAATCATTTCGAGTTCATCCGCCATCTTGTCGCCCCAGTCTATGAAGTCTTGGAACTGGAAGAGTCTTTAGATAACTCACAGGAAAGCAAATTCGGACTGCGGCTGAAACTTCCTTTTTAATTAGAAATGATTTAATAGAAACAAGTTTAAATATTACTGTGTATCGATAGCACTGGGATACAAGGCAATTAGACAGCAACTTACAACTCCTGAGGCTACTGAGAGATATGAGGGTAACAGTGAGCAGACGTGGAAAGGGTGGGATCTAACGGTTCAGTACAACATAGGCTTGGAGAAGAAGAAACAGTGAGACCTGAAAAGGGCGGATGGCTTAGATCCGAGACACGGACAACCACTAGAGCAGCCGTGTCAAACATTCGGCCCCTCAACTTTTAGAGCTAATTGATATTAAAATCAATATTAAAATTTTAGTAGAAATATTTTTCGTAAAGACAATTTTTCAACAGACCAAGAAGACAAGAAGTCTCACACAGACATAAATTAGCAGGCTGCAGGAAATTCAATGTTTTGCTATTTCTAACACAATTTCTTGTATAATCTCTCTTTTTACATATTGAAAAGCTGTTTGATACTTGTCAAAAATGGCATGCTCTTGCTTTTTAAAACTGTAAGATATGTGACTTTGGGTAATTATATTGAAATTACTCCTAAATAATAAATAGAATTAAATTTCCTTGTATCAAAATCTAATGTATATTTCTATTTTGAAGTGCGGCCCTGGACTATTATTTACAAGGCTGAGGTGGCCCTCTGTACAAGTTGAGTTTGACATGCCTGCACTAGAGGCATAAAAATGGGCATTTCAGAACGACGAGGAGAAATCACAAAGTAGAATATTCTGTAATATTTTGAAATGTTAATTTGTATATTTAACAACTATTTTATTTTTCAGTATCATAATGTGGTTACTGAAACTCTATTGTGTATACTCACCCACGCCAACGAATTCACAGTGAAAGCCCTGCCACCACAAACAAACAATAAGCCTACATAATAAATTAAAGTAACTTACGAAATTTCAGGTTTATAATTATGCAGCATGATACAAAACAAGTTCAAATCGATTCATCTGAACAAGGTAGCCCATGACAGTCCAATAACAAAGTTGTCGGTGAGTCTGAACCACCTGACGATGGCCACACTCGCTCGAAACATCATTATATTAGAAAAGGTTGTTTTCAGAGTCTTGTAATTCCGTTGCAGTTCATCAAAATGGTCTCAGTAAGTTGAAATGTTCTGGAAAAATACATTTATGCAACGGCACAGACTGAACATGACTGAATTCCAACTGACCACAGCTACAGTTTCCGACAGCAGTCCTTCCACTGACCAACTCCTATCTTCACTCAATACGCACGTTACCAATTAGGAAAATCTATTTCCGCAAAGGCAGAGACTGCAATACCGACGAAAACATAGGAAATTGTCTCACTGCCAACTGGCTCACAATTCCGTAACTAGTAATTATCTAAGTATTTCAAATTTTAACTGAAAAATTCGATTTATGCGTTTAAAAACTCTCCAGAGCACAATAAGGATCCTTATTGAAGAATCAGATGCAATTCAACTACTGAGACTTGTATCACTGTACGCCTGATGAAGACCCAGTATAAGGTTCGAAGCATATAGCGTCAATAAAAACAAATGTTGATACAACAGCGTCTACTTTGTTTTTAAATACAGAATACTGTTGTGTAGACTGCCATAATTTTATACATATTATACGCTATATATACAGACTTCTTTGGGGGTGTGAGAGGAAGCGTTGGTGTTTTACATACAGATTGGTTTACATCCTCAGAATTGTTAAATATCTAAGCCTTAAAATCTCGGTAATGCAAGACTCAACTCTGTGTAGCAGCAGCTCGCTGTTCTGCATCTAGCCAGAAGCCAACAGGTACCGTGTGCGCATGTCAGACTTCGACCTACTCTACCAGGTAAATTACGCTTTTCGGACTGAATCATTTATCATCCAAAACATCTCGTTTATTTCTATCGGAGTGTATTATTATACGTAGCAAACAGATATCCGTCTTGGCTGCATTTCCATCTCCATACATCCAGGCAGGATGTACGTTTATAATGGATGTCACCCAGCTCCTTGGCGTGTCCTCAGATGACGGGACGTAACTGAAGCGACAGACCATGTCTCTCTTACAGTAGTGTTGCGGGGTTCGCAACCCTTTTTAAAATCTTTAATTTTAGGAACTTGAGTCTGATGTCTTGGGTCATGCCCCCTACTAAATTTACAGAACGTTAAGAGGTTGACCTGCTACCTCAACAAAAAATTGTTATATTTACCCTTGCCATTCCATAGATTAGGGGGGTCCTGGAGTGTTTCGTCTGGGACCTATCTTTTAACACCAGCTGGCGTAATCTGAGCTGCGTGAGGGTTCATGTCTCGAGACACTGGACTGAAAGTTTAGTTTTAGATAGGTTTTAAGAAACAGAGGGAAGTTGAAGGGTGCATTTTGTCTGGGTTGGGGCTACGAGAAGGCTGGCCAGGCTTACGTCCACCAGCGCTTGTATGTAATATACACTAAGAATCAATAAATCCTCTATTATCTGTAGTGAGTATTTGCTCTTTGTGGTTGGAATACCCGCTCCAGCAGCCAACTGACCATCACCATCACTGAATTATTACGCTACCGCTCGGCCAACATAATTCAGTCGACCCGCCACCATCTTGGGTCACGACAGTAGACGTAGTGGTAACTATATGTCCCACCTTCCAAACCCTCCAAATTTCATTTGGATTTCGTCTGTCCCGGAAAGATCATTAAACAGTTGGTCAGAGAGCCAATGGTTCCAGTAAGTTAAGAACTGGAGCGCTTAGATACTGTGTTGTCGTTGATTAGTGTGTATCAGACCTACATGATAACACGAACACACCCATGCCGCACGAACGTTGCGCAAACAAGACGTTTGGACGTGTAGACGATATCCACAAGAAGAATGGAATTTAACTGTCTTTAAATAAAATTACTTGAAGTCCGACCTATTTTAATTGTTAGTTTTCATATGGAACTGTAACATACTGTGCAGTGCACCAGTTTTAGCATAGTGGTAGACACCTGATGATGGCCGTGTAAGGCCGAAACATGTTGCGAACGAAAGTAAAGTGAATACAAGGAGTTGCATTATTGAAGGATATATATGAGTAATATACTGTCAGGTGGTGCTGGTGGTCTAGGGGTAAGACATCAGCTTAGTGTTCAGAAGGTCCCTGGTTCAAAACCAGTAGGATTATTTTTTTGGGGGCGCGCCATAGCTCAAGCGGTTAGTCGCTGGCTTCCCACCGCAGCGGCCCGGGTTCGATCTCGGGTCTAGTCAAGTGGGATTTGTGGTGGACAAAGTGGCGCTGGGGCACGTTTTCTCCGAATACTTCGGTTTCTCCTGCTAATCTTCATTCCACCAACTGCTCCACAATCACCCTCACCTATCATCTAGGGCTGGTACAATAGGCCAGAAGTAGCCGCAGTACAAGGGACTTAGTCCCAACCCACTAGCAATAAAAAAAAATATTATCACGTGTAGGGGGGTACTCGTGACGAAATGACGGATTCTAGTTCGGATGATTGGATTTATTAGCAGCTTGGTTATACACAATCTCTTAATTACACTTAAGAGACAGCGACATCGCTGATTTACACACACTTCATAACTCACGGTTACACACATACCCTAGTCCTCTCCTGGTAATGCAATTAAAACACAGGAACTAGCCAATTCAGATCACTCCAAATATTACACATAATTCAAGTCTTCCAATCACACGCCAAGTCTTCACACGGCGAATTTCCCGTGGCTGTCATTTAAACACTCTCAGATATTAAAATCTGTTGTCTCTAACTGCAGTTATATAGCCTCCGCACTGGCCACGCAGAAAACAGCCTATACTTCTGGACTATGTTTACCGAGCGATCGCATAGCAACGGCCATGACACCGACCACATAGAAAACGCCGCACTTCCATTTTTGCCTTGCGTGTATTCGGTCGCGAGGTGTTTAACGGTCAGTTACCTAGCAACGGTGTGTCCATCCACGTTACAATATGAAATAAAAACGACGTTTTTACTCCCTTCCAACAATAAATTGTCTCTCACTTTCCCCATGACTTTTAACTTCGTCTATACTTTTACTGCATCTTTGTACCTTCTATCTCCCTCTCTCTTGCTTCAGGTCACATAATCGGCATCTTCTGTCTTTCAACAGAAGAAAAAACAAACAAACAGGAGAAGCTATTCATGTTTGAACCAGTATTGATGTCCTTATGGAAGTTGTACTGACAACTGCAGCTATGCTGCAGATTCCCGCTGTTTCTCTTCAAGTCTCGTGAGACTTATAACAAATAACCCCCAGCTGTAACAGGTCCCTCTTATAGAGGACAGTATTTATATTTAACGCTACATAATTCTCCGCTTGAAGACGTGTCACCTTTCGTATCATTACGTAATTTAATGATGGATCAGATGAACTGTAAGAACGGAGACAGTTAAGTACGAAAACTGCAAAACAGTTCTGAGCCAGATGAATCCACTCCGCACCCTCTACTATGGTATTTACTGATCTTACATTAAAGAACCTCGTAATTACAAATTATAACGGGGTCTACAACAACAATAAATTTAAACTGGAAAATCGTACCCGCAAATGGTAACACAACATGAATTAATTAATTAATTACATGAAGAATAACAATTATCCAGCAGCGTACGTAACATGCGAGCAGTTAAATTAACAATTAAGTACATCTGATATGTTTTCAACACAAGGAAAGCACAGGGTATTCGCAAATAAAACCACACAACAAGCAATAACATGACACCTATATTCGGAGTGCCTACTGAAATGAAATCGTTAAAGGACTGTGGTTATCGTATGTACCACGTGTCTTAACAAATAAAAACCTCTGTGTCCTGACTACACACAGTGTATTTATGCGATCCGTATGATTCACACAATAAACAGCGACTGTTTCTCTAAACAGCATTAACAGGTTGGGCTCTGTAGCGGAGACGTAATGTGTTTCCTGTGAGGTACGGACTGAATTTTTATATATTACAGAACTCCGCATTCTGCCCACAGTGTATTTGTGTGTTCCGTATGGTTCTCACAATAAACAGCGATTATTTCTCTAAACAGCATTAACCGGTTTGTGGTTGCCATGGAGACGCAATGAAATGTGGGGCAGCTGAAACGAGGCAAGCGGGCAATACGGTATAGGGCCCACAGTCACGTGGCCTAAGTGGATAATATTACAGCGCGACAGACACACGATGTAATCCCACATCGGAGCGAGCAGTATATTACGGGCTTAAAAATTCAATTAATCTCACAGTCTAGAAAGCTATGTGGGAATTTATGTTTGAACATAAGCTCAGAAGCTCTATGGGTGGGGTGGGAAGTGTTCTGTTTTTATTTACAATGCAGCACTTCAGTCTCGTCCCCACACAGGAACACACTCCGGTAGCCTATACCTTCTTCTGTCTGAGAAAAACTTGCCCAATTTCAGTTGGAACTCCGAAGGAAAGAGACAACTTGGGTGAGTAGAGTGTAGATGAACGGAAAATATTAACACATATCATAAACGCGTAGTCTGTGGCGATGTGGCTTGGGTTCATCTGGTAAAATGGTGTCACCTTTTTGAAAATGATAATGGATATTTCGGTTCCATAGAGCGCGAAGAGTTTCACTAGCTGAGCGACTGTTATCTTCTGAAGAAGACAGCCCCGTTAGGCAGGCCTATGTTCAGTAACACAAACCGACAACACAGCATGGCTGTTGCTGCTAGTTCCATCAACGCGAGTGTGGTGATGTTTCGCTAAATGAGTATGCACTGTGTTGGGACTAATCAACTTATCTATTGAACAGGGAGGCTGAAGCTGAACACCATAAAAATTGCAGATAGATATGCTTCAGAATTCTGAACACCGCCTCACGGATAACAGCTTTTACACGGACATTTCACGTCCAGTTGTCCCAGGCTTTCAGTATCCCGTAGTAACAGCGACAGGACGTAAGGCATATATTGGGGAGGGGGGGAACTCGATAACAGCCAGTCGGACTGAAACATGAAACGCAGCTAAAGTATTCATTTCCCTTCGCATGGTATGGAAACAAACAGTTATATTCACATTACTAATCATACGGAGCTTATATTGACCGCGATGTGCACGAATGTTATTGCAGCTGTACACATGTGCCACATGTGTACAGCTGCAATGTTTCGACCTCGCTCGGTCGTCATCAGGCCTTATATGTATAACATACATAAAAAACGTAAAGCTATCCCTGTAACAGGCCGTAAAGGCCCATAAGTTTGTAAGACGTTGAAGCTTCCACATTTTCTAGACAATCGGCTCACAGATGGCGGTGAGGTTTTCAGCCTTACGAGCCGGCCGCCCTTTACCGCCCAGGAAGATTCCTGGTATTCATTTCTGTTAGAGGCTGGAAGGACTAGGTCAATTGAATCGGAAATCGAACTCGTGACATTCTAGCTTGTAGCACAGTGCCTCAACCAACTATGCTACCGCCTACCCCGTGTAATAGACACAC
>NW_019743656.1:624323-652006 GCF_002891405.2 Cryptotermes secundus | reverse complement strand
AGAGGCTGAGTCGATCCCAGGGCCATAGTGCGGCTGGAAGGATTAGGTCAATTGGAAAAAATCCCGTGATCTCATCGGGACTTGAACCCGCGACCTTCCGGCTTGTAGCATAGCCCCTCAACCAACTACGCTACCGCGTGCCTCCAATGATAAAGTTAAGTATTAAATGAAAACAAGGAGGCTTCTGGTCGAGAAGTAAGTCATGATGAATGTAACTTGAAATAATGGATGTCTTGTAATGACGTTAGAATGTAACAGAACTATTTTCCCCACGCCACCCTGTGCTGAAACATCCTCAAGTCTTGGCTCATCCACTAATGTCAAGAGAGACCAAGTTTCACACCCGTACATAACAACACATAAGTTTAACTGGCAGAGTCAAGACAATTCGGGAGGCCGATCGTGTTGCCGTAGCGGTACTGTACTTCTCTAGACTTGTATTCGACAGGTGCTGTAGTACGTAGAATCTTAGCCGGACAACTTCCATCCTGAGTGGCGGTGATTTTCCTCAGTCTCCAAGGGAAATTTCCAGGATATAACCTCAGTTAGGCCACAACCTGTTCCATTCAACATCCTACCTACATCGTGTAGCTACTGAAAGCGTCGTTAAACAAGTTACACGCTAAGAGAAGCGGAGAGTGCTCCAACGAAGTCGTCAAACTTCATTCCATAAGGCGACGCCCACGCGAGTCACATCGTTCGGGAAGGCAGACTTTAAATTGCGTAAGAGCAAACACGAGGGGGAGGTGCCGGGGAGAGGGGCTTTAAGTGAATGTGGAGGAGATACAAAAGCTCTTCTGTTTAAACAATTTAATTAGGATTCCATAACGACAAAATAAATATATTTCAAAAATATATTAGAGAGTACACTCATGTATAATGCATTACTTACATACAGCAAGCAAGCCCATTTAGATACTTGAAGCCATGCTTTTAAATATTTTGAGGCTAGACAGAGAGGCCATCTTTCTCGCGCGAATTTGAGTTGCAGTGTCTCACTTAGTTTTGCGACTTGCTACCGGCTCAACAACCGGGGTTTGATTCACAAGAGGGGCGAAGAATTTTGTCTTCGCCATCATTCTGTCCAGGCCGGCTCTGGGCCCGCCCAAAGGGTACCGGGGGCACAGTTGGCATGTGCCAGATAACCTGTATACACACAGAATAACTGGGGTTTTGGACTTTTTCCATCGTCCAGTATTCTAAAGAACAGAAAACACAAAGTTTAGGAAACTGGATCTGTTTCCGTCCTCACGTAAAGGGAGGAGACATCTACGCTGTTGGGCTCCTTAGAAAGAGCTAATCACTGGTCCACTGACTGAGATTAGCGCTTTAGAAAGGGGTCAACTGAGTAGGCGTCTTCTCTCCCTTCATCTGATGACGGAAACAGATCCAGTTTCCGAAACTGCTTTTTGTTCTCTAGAATACTGGACGATGGAAAAAGTCCAGAAATCCAGTAATTCTGAGTGTTATACACCATCGTCAGAACCCTTCAGATAACCTGTATAATTCAGTAAAGAACCGTTTCATTGGTCAGAACATTTTCTACGGAAGAGAAGGACGGTTTTGCAGCCATTAAAGTAATTTCTCAGTCTTTACAGCAAAAAGGCGCAGCAGTACAGTATGAGGCGAGAGGCTCAACGGGCCTGTACACAAAAGTCTTCCCACAGACGTGAGGGGATTTGAAGCCAGAGCCTCTGTCGCCCCATTACTCCTGTTCTTTCCAGCTCTTCAGAACCATTTCAAGCGGCGCATTGCGTTTCAATGTAATTCTCTCACCGCCATTTGGAATCCAAAATATTCAAAGTCGTCCCAGGAATACTAATCACCTGTGTTCGGACAGAAAGTGTTAAACAGCAGACTAAAGGGAAGCAGCTGCAATCAAAGTACTTCACATGCGTGACTTTGCAACGTGTTTCAGCGTCGTTCTTTAGCTCTTTAAAGCACAGCGGTAACTGTACGAACCGCTTGCGTTGTTAACACTCTAGAACTCCGCATTCTGCCCACACAGTGTATTTGTGTGTTCCATATGGTTCTCACAATAAACAGCGAATTTTTCCCTAAACAGCATTAACCGGTTGGTCTCTGTAGTGGAGTCGTAATGTGTTTCCTGTGAGTTACGGGGAGAATTTGTATATTTGTATATATATATTTAATTTCTCAACTTTACTGCTACTCCTTCTTTAAGGTTTTAGCTACTGTGTACTGTGATTCCGACAAGGAAAGCAGCCCTATCCCGGGCGAAGAACGGGTATTTCCGCTTCTTATCAATACCATTCATTTTAATTTCAACTGTAAAATTATTATT
This sequence comes from Cryptotermes secundus, assembly GCF_002891405.2. NCBI lineage: Eukaryota > Metazoa > Arthropoda > Insecta > Blattodea > Kalotermitidae > Cryptotermes > Cryptotermes secundus. Next base: position 649,701 of record NW_019743656.1, on the reverse strand, counting down.
AAGCACGCTTCAAAGGGGTTTTGTACTTCCTCGGGGGCACTCGGCAGCGCAGTTGGTTAAGGCACTATGCTACAAGCCGGAAAGTCGCGAGCTCGATTCCCGATACCACTGGATTTTTTCAATTTCCAGCCGCACTCGACTCAGCCTGTAACAGAAACGAGTACCAGGAATCCTCCTGGGGGTTAAGGGTGGCCGGCCGGCGAGTAAGGCTGAAAACCTCACCGCCATCTGTGAGCCGACTGACTAGAAAATATGGGAGCCTCGACGTCTCACAACCCTATGACGTCCACGACCTGTTACAGAAGAGCTTTACCCTTCTCTTATTTTGCACTTATTCAGGGACGGTTCCCGGTATTATTTACCGGTTTGCCATGCACCAGAAAGTGAAAGGTCTGCGAAAAATGATTAAGAGGAAGTGTGAAAACTTTGTGCAACTTGCTGAGAAACAAGAAGAAAGGACTGGACCCAGCACAGTAGAAGCCCTGCGCTCTGTAGCACATGTACGAGTAGGCACACGAATGTCTCTTTCTGAGAAAGAAACACAATCATGACAACACCGTCCGTTACTATGGAAACGTGTCTAAGCTGCATATCGTAAGCTGGAGAACTTTTTAAGAAGTTCTTATTGTTCAAGATGACAAAACCTAAACTCAGAGAGAGAGAGAGAGAGAAAACAATATTCCACTGTCGACAAAGGAAAATACCTCTTGTGTTTTATGATGGAAGTTTGAAAACTTGTTCTTGTGAAAACAAAATCCTTTGTTTATCTATACCAGCCGCGGTGATATTTCGCCGTCAACTGTTTTTTTCAGATCTACTTAAAGTCAGTAATATTTTGAGATACAAGTCGATAAATCTCGCGACTCGACATGGGATATCGATATGAAGAACGGCAGATAAGTTGGCTGGCCTGCTGGCACATACCAGTACAAGTCTCTGAGCCAGAGGGGAAGGGGAGGGGTGAGGGGTTCGTCTTTGCATCTCACGCAACTGTCCTACACGCTCTCACATCTGTCCAATGACAAAGCACCCTCTGCCTTAATTCATTTGATAGGCCAAAAGGAGATTGATGTCACTTCGTAAGATTGTCACGGATGTGACGCCGTACAGTCTGGTAAACACTAATGTAATTTATATATAATATAGAAAGGGGTATCAGGTCCCTCTCTCATAAACAAAAAACAAACTCCGTGTCTTGTAGTCCGCAAGCGAACTATACAGACCGAGCGACCGCCGCTTGCCGGCGAAGTTAGTGCCAGCTTTTGCGGATAGAGGATGTCACGTGGTCAGCGCAACCGATCCCCACTGCCGTTAATCTCGGTTTTCTAGACCGGAGCCGCAATTTCCTTGAAATAGCTCCTCAGTTATCCTCACGAGGCTGAGTGGACCCCGTTCCAGACTCACTACTTATCAGAAAATCTGGTAGCGCCAGGGATCGAACCTGAGACCTCTGGATCTGTAGGCAGGAACTCTGACCACTAGACGACAGAGGCGGTCCCTCTGTCATATCGCAGAATAACGTAATCTTAATCTCACTTTAGACATCCCTGCTCTAAGTATCAGCACGCCACTGAACAGAAGTTATCGCCGATTAAAGAAAATGTCCTTATAAATGGTCGCCTCTAGAGGAACAAATTACTGACGTGGCGAATCAAGACGAAATGAACCCTTGTTGACAGTCAATTGGCTGTGAAAGGGGAGACAAAAACACTCCACATGTTGCGCCTAACTAATGAAGCGAGTCGCTGCAACTGACGGGCCGCGTATCAGCGGCGGTACTCTAAGAAGCAGCACTAGTCACCCACCGATAAGATCAGGTTCGAACCTCGACACCAGTAAGCAACTGGTCTCTTATTACACGCCGTGAAGTGCGAAGGGGTACGTGATAGAATGTTCTACATAATTATGTTGTTCACTGGAGCACGAGCAATTCGATATTCAGCACCTGTGGGGGGGGGGGTAAATTCACGTACATAATTCCACTACGCACAGTCACTGTTGATAAGCTAACAGTTGCTCAGAGTGTCAGCAAATCGCTCGGTTCTTACACACCCTAAAACTCCGTCACAGTTCTGACAAGACTGATGGGTACCAGACATATGTTGCTTTTGTCTGGTTCATCTTAATATTATCCACTCATTTACATCTAGATCTGGTAAGTGGTCTCTTCCTCTTAGACTTCCCGGAACAGAATTTTGAAAGCGTTTCACGTCTCTCGCATACACTCTACATGGCCTACCCACTTCAGCCTCCTTCACTTGATCATCCTAACAACAACTGGCAAGTGCAGTTTTTTTTATCACTTCCTCGCACTTAAGTCCGAATTTTGTCGTCCGTCCCAACTTTTTCATATTGTCATCATCTGGGTTGGCGGATCAGGCTAGCGAAGCGCTGTATTAGGGAGAGCTAGGTTCGGTTCTTGGTCGAAGTACCGCCCTGTTTTCCTGTATGTCAACACTAACACCGGAGAAACATTTCGATCAGGTCACAACCGCTTCCTTTCAAACATTTTCTAATTCTTTATTCATGAAATAACTTACAATTTGACGAGCTTTACTATCAAGGTCGTAAAACAGCCCATAAAGAAGACACCGGCTGCTTGGATGCGTTCAGTTCCAAAGCTTCGGAGCAATATAATGCCTTCATCAACAAAACAAAGTCTGGAATTACAATTTTATGGCCGCCAGGCGACGTTCATGCTTCTGTGTGTGCAACGTATTCGTGTGTCGAGATTCGAGCTCAGAACTTCAAACGAGACGACAGAACAAATGGTTCCAGTGGTAAAGCTGTAGACCTGTATTCAAGAGTTACCGAGTCTCCATCTTGGCCAGGCACAGACTATCTCCGTCAATGTATCTGCGTGGTTTCTCTCAGTTTCTCCAAATAGATTTCGCATTTCGTGTGGGTTATTTACGACGCTGTCAACACCTAGGCTGTCGCGTCGAAACGTAGGGTGACTGATGAAAAGGAAAAAATTCGGAAGGAAGCGATCATGTCTCTGGAATTTTGCAAGCGAGACTGAGTATAACAACGAATAGCGTCTGGCCGATGTTCAGGGCGAGATTTGAACTGAGTACTTCCAGAATAGGAGTCTAGAGCGTTGCCAGTGCGCTACCCTATTCGGTGCGATCGTCTGCTTTGAATTTTCGACGCTATGGAGCTTCTGCAGTTTGAAGTGATGTTTGTTAGACAACAAAAAGATCAATACGTTAAAGCCTATGTTTCTCAAGCCAGTTGAGTTGAATGCTTATATAAACAGACAAAACATCTCCTTAAGTATTCATGGGATAAAAAAGACGCCTAATACAAAAGCTGGAAGGTCTTATAAGCAAACGAGGTAATGTTCGCTGCAGGAAAACTACGCCCAGTTATCGTCCGCTCGCCTGCACCCAGAACTACGAGTGTACGCCTGTTCATTGTGTTATATTTCGGTTTTGAATTGACCATTCAAAACATATGTACCACTTGGCTTCAACGCTACAGAACTTATAATTCCCATAACAAACACCAATTGCATCACTAAACAGCTGTAACCGGTTGGTCTTTATAATAGAGGTGTGATTCCTGTGCGGTAGTAAATGTCAATTTTTTTAAATTAGAGATTTCGACGTAGGTTTTCCGTGGGTTTCCTCAGTCTTCAAGTGAATGCTGAGATGGTTCCCAAGTTCCAAGTCGCTACTGCGTGCTTCTCATGCAAGCAGTCCCGGGTTTAAACTTCGTCAAAATTAAGTTCCCTTGCTGTCAAAGCCACCGAATTATTTTTTTTTCCGAATTACACAATACGACACTTGAGTCAGAAAATCAAAATTCCGCGGCCGGTGTCTCAAGCCCCCTCCTCCTGCCGCTAGAGAAATTAATACACGTTCTCGCCCCCAAACTGAGTCATCATCGCCTATGCATTGAGCATCCTTCTTCAGGGTTTCACAAAATATACAAAGTAATGATTTTCTTTAGAACACACAGACTAGACAGCCGGAATAGCTACCTCTACGGTGGTAAGCACGCACTGAATGATCGAAGAATCGGGGTTCAATTCTCGGGGTGAAAAGGATGTTTTCTCCTGTGGCTACCGAGCCTCGTATCCAGTGGGTCTCGGAGACTTTTTCGCCAGGGGAAAAGCAGCCCGGGCATGTAGCTAGCCAGTGACCTCCATCTAGTCGTCCGGTGAATAATGAATGCAGCTATACCTCTACGCCCTCCTACGTTTTCATAGCGTTGTTCTCAACCAATCACAGGCACATGTAACTGAGCATTTCTGAGGCCCTGGCTAACAGCCATGCAAGACATAGCAAACCTTCGGCAGCATGTCCAACCCCTTTCTTGTCTCTTCAGGCTTCACATGGTTAATGTTTAAGTGCGCCATTGGATGTCCGTGCAACGTCAAGCCTCGCGTGAAATGGACCACATAATGACCATGTAAGTGCAAGGTTCGCAGTGAATATCGCGTCCTTATTCGAAGTGCCACTCTCATTAATAAAACATAAAACCCCGGACAGTTCCGTTAGTTCGGTGTAGGTCGCGAGAATGAGATAACTTCTGCACTTTGTTTATCAAGGATCAGAGCCACGTACGGGCAGGGACATTGATTTTTATACGGCAAATGCAGGTAACAGTGCAAACGCTAGCCGCATAATTGGAATAATTAGGAGTAGCCTCGCTCCCAGACCGTCCTTACTGCAGGGGGGCGTGGAGAGTCTCGAGACACAGGTTGACAGGACAGACTTCGAGACGCTAACAGTAGCTCAGCTAGTCAAGCTAGACCTTAACAAGAAAATTCATTGACAGTTGTTCACACACACCGAAAGAAACAAACTAATGCCAAAGAGATTCTCGTTCTTAATTAAGCATCGCGTCATAAAGGCGTACGGGGGAACTGAGGTACAGGTTCACGCATTTGTAACTTCCAGTTCCACGTCAGCTTCATCCTCAGACCGATTTACCCGAAGGGGCAAAACCCTTGAAATCCACTGGATAAGCCCCACAGCCGGTCTGGACGCTCTGATGACGGAAAGTCCTCTCCCGAGAACCGAACCCTGGTGGCTCAGTTCATAGCTAGTCATTTTAACGAACGGGTTACGGTCGGTAAAAGTGACAAGTGTAACAACTACATATGCAGCTGCGTGGACCCTTGCCGTAATGGATGCTTCAAACCAGTGGTAACTGTATCCATCACCTGTTATACCGTCAAAAATTACATTGCATTGTGCCCAGAAAATGTTATTTGTGTGTCCCGTATGATTCTCACAATAAACTGCGACTGTTTCCCTAAACAGCATTAGCCGGTTGGGCTCTGTAGCGGAGACGTAATGTGTTTCCTGTGAGGTACGGACTGTATTTGTATATATTATTTAGACGAGTTGGGATAATTATCATTAAAACGCCGCGGCCACTGTTTATAACCATCCTAACGTTTTCACTTTCACACTGTCCTTATCATGGTACTCTTCTCCCCCTCCCATCAATAAAGAGACTCTCACTTTTCCTATTATTTCCCTCTTCAGCTACTCCTCCACTATACTTTCTACCTCTCCCCCTCTCTCTCTTGATGATTATTGAAGTTGTTGTGGTCTGTGCTACTGAGGAGACGTATCGGGCCTGTGACCTGAAACTCACAGTAACCGCGTACGTGCTCTATAGGCAATTTAGTATGTGCAGAACGCTGCGCCTAGCTTCTGCTGGGGATGTTCAACGGATGGAGACTCACGTGTTTGCGGTTTTTATCGCCTTCCACTATGCATAAAATAAGAAAAGTTCCTTGTAGCGAAGAAAATGCTATGCACATTTCTGACGTCACTCAGAAGGCTATACACAAGCAAGTCACTCCGTTGTAGCCAATACGAAACGGTACATTTATTCAAACCGTCATTTCGCTGCTGTCAGGAATGCTAACAGCATGATAGGGATTCATTTCGTGCTGGATGAAAAGTACTTCATTTATTTTAAACAAGCACAATTACCCGTTCTTCCCCAGGCATATAGCTGCTCTCCTTGTCACCATCACAGTACGCAGGCACCGAAACTCCGGAGGAGGGGGGACACTCATGCATTAAAATTACAAACGAGGATTCAAATCGCATCTACCGCAACACGTAGCTACCGTACATATTGGTAAGAGTACGAAGTGAATTTCATATCATCTTCTGTAAGGTCCGTTACAGAAACAGAACACACACTGTCTAGACCTACAGGTCATGTGACATCTCGCGCCAACTGCAGAATGCGTGTGGTTATGGCTGAGTAAGGTGCTACCTTATCTACTGGAGGAGATCGGATGTCGGTTTCTCGATCAGCGTCTTTACTAACCTGGGAACGGCGGCGCTACGTCGATTTTAATTAAATTTCAGAGCAGGTCGCGACGGTCCCTACTTGCACAGAAGCTGGATATTAATATCGTACCTGTAAACAGACGTCTAACAAATTGCTTCATTTGCGATGTGCAGGGCGATTCGCAAACAGCTCTCCATTTTCGGTCAGAATGAATGTCAGTCCAGAAACCGCGAGTACTTCAAACAAATTTCGAGAAGAAATCGAACTGATTCATGACACAGCTTCCGAATATAAACAAGTTTAAATTGTTCCTGTGCTCAGTTAATGATGAACTGTCATGAAGACGTGTGGGGGAGTGGAGGTACACCTGCGCCATTCTTCACCTCGGAATAGATGGAGATGAGTAATCAGCTTCACGCTCCAGCTCCTTTACCTCGGGGAAACAGTCCTCGGTACCCACTGGATATGAGGCTGGGCGGGCCTCAGGGCAGGTCTGGATGCTATGGAAAAGAGAAAATTCTTGCCCCTGCCGGTAATCGAACCCCGGCTGTCCATCTCGTAGCTATACCGATTCAGCTACCCGAGGCTAGTTTTGTCAAAACTGTTCAAAGGACTCAAAAGATAAGTAAAAGTTAAATTAATAAGCCCTATAAAATTGCTTGATCCACGCGAAATCTACAGCGGCGAGTTTCGTAGGAGCCGGTGGTGTAACTAGTTTCGGTCCCCTCACCTCCAGATGGAGACACATTAAGAGGCTTCCGAATTTGGTGGGCCGGCGAGAGTGTTAGTGGGCGAATCCCTCTGCGGGTCTGCCGCGTTTCTGTGAACAAACACAGAGAGGCAATTTCACAGTTCGGCATGAAATAATAACCGGCAGTAATGTGTTTATGAAGGGGTAATGGGATTTCGTAATCACTGTTTTGGGTACCAAATGTCAACAAACTCCTCCCCTCAGAATTAACTGTGAATCAGTAGAAGACAGTCAAACGTCAACATATGGAGAAACGTTCGTACAGACTGTATCATCCTGCCAGTAATCAAGGGCAGGGATCAGATAGGAAGGAGGTGAAAATAATTCCAGCTGGTCGCGAGGGCCAGTAAGGAAATTTCAAACACGAGGAGAAATGACAAACACCGGGATGGAACACAGGATATTTTTATGATTACAGGGTTGAGCGAGGCACAAAAACATAGGAAATTTCAAACACGAGGAGAAATGACGAACACCGGGATGGAACACAGGACATTTTTATGATTACAGGGTTGAGCGAGGCACAAAAACATATTTTTGTAAACACTAAATAAACCTGTGACTTTCTTCCCATGGCGTATGTCGTATGATTCTCACAAGAGTGCATATAATGATCCTCCTCTGTTTCTGTGGTTCGGTGACGATGGAAACGAAATGATTAGTAAGGAACCAACCATGACTTCATATGGGTACTATCCTGGTATTTGCCTGGAAAGACTGAGAAAATCTACGAAAAATCCCAGTCGGAATAGCCGGTATCTCGGTCGAGATTCGAACCATCGCAGATGTAAGTGTAGAACCTTACCTGCAGACCAGTCTGCTGGGTGGAGCTGGGTTTTCGTCATATTATTAACGTGTCCTGCTTCCTTTTGAAGTGATACAAGTTACCGACTGAAACGAGGATGCCGTCATTTCCCGCCGCCCCCCCCCCACTTGCAACACGAGCAATTCGTCAATGGTAAACAGCCTCGTTTATATAATAAACCATAGAAGTACCCTTTGTTATAACGGACTATTACGGGAGGGGTCCGTTAACGCCGACGTCCGCTATAACCGAGTGAAGGGGTATTAACGGAAGAATGCCAGAAGACACATAACCAATACACGCAATAAACACAGAAACACGCACACTGTGATTATACATAAAGAATGTTATATTGGTGTTATTTATTATTTTAAATAGTTTTCTAACTACAAAACCTCCTTGGTGTCTCACCATTTCTGAAAATTCACAACTGTACAATAACATGCACCGAAACGATGGACTGCTCGCTCGTTAGTGTGTTAGTACATAACTTAACGATCATGCAACGTTAACAGGATTTAGTCTTCGCATGCTGCTGTCCGTGATTAGAGTGTTAACGCTCGACAATTCGTTGCAATGAAAACTCGAAACTGAGTAAAGAAAAAATGATATATGTCACGCTTACAAAGGTTTTCATGTACACAGTACACACACAGAGAGAGATTAGATGAACTTGAGGCTTCAGGACCTTAACGTGAGACCTTATTGGAGATAGGGCATGCCTCACTGTGCGGATATCTCTTATAGCTCGCACGCTTATCGTTGCGTGCAGCGCGGCGCTGAGCTCGCAGTTCGGGGAACTGTGTACGGGTCGGACGACAAAGCAACAAAGTCCCACTATACGAGTACACAAAGAGCTGCTATTCTGGCAGTGTACTCGCCAGTGAACATGCTGGAGAGCAGGCGGCCTCCCTCGCGTGCTTACAATCTCCCCTCCTCGTCACCACTACTGCAAGATAGGCTATCCTCATGACATCGGCCTAAAACTGGGCCGAGATCAAATTTCTGGTTCAGGATTGTCAACATTCCGGCCGAGATTGGAATCTGGTACCTCGCGTATACAAGCCAGCACGTATCAACGTGCTTACCTGCTCAAAAAGTGGCCATAAGGAAAGATATAAGAGTGGGAAAAACCACGAGAATAGGATAGTGGTGTTATTTATCAAGGAAAGATTCATTATAAGACAAAGATGTGAAATTTGAAGTTCTCACAGCAGTGACTGTGAAGCTTGTTGTCTTCTGGGATGTCACGCCGTTTAGTCTGGTCTTGTTGGGACTGCTGCTTGCTTGGCTTTCTGCCCTGAAGCTAGAGACAGTATATTCCTCCGAAACCTAAGTAATCATCTACCAGACTATATGGCGTAATATCCTAGAAGCTGGTAGTATTCAAGAGAGATTTCCAAAATTTGTGTAATAGTTAACACTTCGAAGTGTGGAGTTCATCTAGATAAGGGTGATAACATAAAAATTTAGTTCCTACCCCAGAGAAAACATGGCGCTTCTCAATTACAAACAACAGTCCGTTAAAGCTGTTTACTGCGGGAAACACATAAACACACCGTGTTTACAGAATGGCACAGCACACCCATACAACAACCAATGCGCTTTAAACGGGCAAAGAAATAGGGATCCAAATAATAATGAGATTTTAAATATTATGAGACGGGAATGAGATATAAACGAGGGCAGAAGTGGGCCACGATACTGTTTACAAAAAACGGGGTGGGGGGGGCATTGTAACACAAAGGCTGCTGGGTCACAAAAGCAAGGACTTCAATATTTAGTAGTCCATGCCAGTCCAACCTGCCAGTTGTTTAAAACTCACGCAGTAGGAGCGGGGGGTTCTGATAGATACGTGACGTCAGCCGCTACGAGTCCGCCCCCAATATCAACGAGACGAGGCAGATCGAAACATCCGATGTTTGTCCGTGAACAGTCGTACATATGCTCCTTACAGGTTGTGGGTTAGAGCCCGTGGATGGTTAGTATCGTTTCGGAAACACCTGCTGAATCTGTCTTCAGGATAGAAGAGCGTGGGGATCGTTGGTAAGGGTACGGGGCCCTCACCCTTAAAAGGGCCTCCATCCTCCTTGTCTTCTCCTTCCCACGCTCCGCTTACTCTTCTACACTGAAGATGGAGGTGGAAGGTTCATCAGAAACACTGCAAATATCTACCAAACTGCACGGTGTCATATACCAGAGAATCTCAACGTGGAAACCTCAAGCCTCACAACGGTGTGATCCTCTCAGAGTCCCCGGCTGCCTCAGGCCAATGACGCTACACAAAGTGAGATTTTAACTGAATGTCCAACGGCATGAAGCACAGACCTGCTTCAGAAGCTGACAGTGGTTCAACTAGCCAATAATTTCCCGGTATATTATAGAACCCGAGGGTTCCTTACCGAGTTTACAACAGCCTACGATTCGCCTCTACCCTGAGCCAAATGAAACCACTCCATTTTCCACACGTTTTTTTTAAGATTCGTTTAAATAGCTATCCTCGTCTACGTCCAGATTTTTCAATGTGGCCTCCTTTCTTGAGGTTTTCCTCTTCTCTTCTCAACCATGCATGCTGCATATCCCGCCCATCTCATCCACCTTCAATTGCTCACCCTAACAGTATTAGGGCGAAGAGCAGAAGTCACACAGCACCTGAATATGTGGCTTAGGCCATTCTCCAGTCACTTCTCCTCTCTCAGGCACGGAGGTTCTCCTCAGCCTCTCCCTGTTCTCGACGTACAGTCTGAACAGGTGAAATGCTGAGATGAGGGTACAGCCTGTTTGTACGCAGCTGTCCCTGTATATACAGGCACACGGCTGCTGTTCTGTTGACAGAGACGTTAAAATGCAGTTGCGAAGAGGAGAGGATAGCAGCAGAACGTCTGTGTCTCTACTGCAGTGTTCACTTTGTACAAAAACGTTCACAGCATAAGACTACCTCTAGATAGCAGCAACAGCGCGGTTGTCTTTCCAGAAATTTTCAAGTTCTGAAGCTGCTACTTCAGAGTGTCCCTCGAGAAGTATAAAGTGCAAGGGCTACACTGTGGCCACGCATGTTATTGATAGAAGCAACAATTCCAACGAACTTTATGTTAGTATTTTCATATAGATTACCGTAAACGTAAAACCATGTTACGATTCAAAGTTCGGGATAGCTCAGTCGGTATAGCGATGGGGCTGGACGGACGAGGTTCGATTCCCGGCAGGGGCATGCAATTCCTTTCTTCCCCACAGCGTCCAGACCGGCTGTGACGACCACCCAGCCTCCTGTCCAATGGGCACCGGGGGATATTTCCCAGGGAGTTCACCCGCCTGGGTGTAAAGCTGACCACTGACCTGCATCTAGTGCAGAATTCAAGAAAGGTGGCGCTATGCCTCCACACCCCCAGATTTTTTTTAACAGCGTGGTGTTTAATTAATTAAGCGCAAGGGCCGATTTGTCTCTTACTTCACATTAGGATGCCGTGCAGCGCTCGTAAGGCGTATGAATGGCGTCTCAAGTTCTAATCATTATGACGGGCAATAAATGGAGATTGTCACTACTCCCGCAGACCCACTGCGTGGGCTCCGGGTCCCCTACACGTCGTGGCTATCAACTTGGAGGGACGCCCCGAGTTTCGTGTTATTACAGACGCAGAAACGGCAAGTGACGCCGCCAATCGAGGTCGTGGCGAGGAAACTGGAAATACGATTCCAACTGCGAGACCGAATGTGAAGTTGTGTAGCGACGCCACAAACCCAGCCTCATTCGTTCCCGACCGAAGGGCAGAAGGGCAAATCAACAGAATTAGGACGCTGGGCTCCCAACTGCATTGCGACGTCACACTGAAGTCTTCAGCATTTCGTGGAAAGGTATTTCGGGGTTATTTAGAAACACTATTTAACCCTTTCACGCACAGTACGTACCACATTTTCCAATATTATAAGATTCCGCATTCTGCCCATCCATACGGCGTATTTGTGTGTTCCGTATGATTCTCACAATAAACAGCGACTGTTTCCCTAAACAGCATTAAACGGTTGGTCTCTGTAGCGGAGACGTAATGTGCTTCCTGTGAGGTACGAACTGAACTCATATATAACTCTGCATTCTGCCCACACAGTGTATCTGTGTGTTCCTTGTGGTTATCACAATAAACAGCGACTGTTTCCCTAAACAGCATTAACAGGTTGGGCTCTGTAGCGGAGACGTAATGTGTTTCCTGTGAGGTACAGAAGTTAACACTCCCTAAGGTAGTCACAACTATTTTATTGAGCCCATATGTTAATAACCCTTCTCACAACAGATTAATAAATGGGCCTTATCCAGGACCACATGAATCCAATCCCAAAGTCTCACCATTTCATTAATATCAACTATAACAGTATTCTCCATCTGTGTCTAGATCTTCTATGTGACCTCTTCCCTTCAGGCTCTCCGGCCGAAATTTGGACTCGTTTATCCTCACTAAAATGCGTGCTACACTGCCACTGCAACGCACCCTCCTTATCTAATATTTACAGAGGAGTACAACAAAAGATACGCTACGAAATTTAACCCAGAACGATCCGTGTGTACAATATATTGTAACGTAGATGGCTCAACAGGATGTAGTGGTCACGTGAACTCTGCGTTTTCACGAGTGACGTCACGTACCCCCACTCCTCCCATCATTACGCAACGCTCGGTAAACACCCTTCCCTGCGAGGCTGTGACGTCACGCAACGGGCGAGGCCGTTCAGCGACTATTGCTAAGCAATGCGTAGGTAGAAACACCTGACAGCACCTGATATCTGTTGCCGAGCAGAAAGGTGTTCTCTATGTTGTCCGTGCCGGGCCTAAATAAGGAGCAGCGAACGCTATTCAGGAGTAGTGAGCACTGAGCCAGTTACCAGGATCTAATATGAGGTGAAGTCCATTGTTATTGAGTTGCATCGAATGGAAGTGACTCCAGCAGGAGAAGAAACTGTGATACTGCCGATGGCAGGAATAGGTAAACTGTAAATTGTGTAACTGTAAGAGCGACAATGTTAATGGGAGAGAATCTCTTGCCTTTACATGTGTAACGTAAGTAATGCTGATAGCCGATATATCGAAATTACACTTCACTCACTGAAGAAATTTCTTCGTGAAACTGATACAAAAAATGGGGGCCATTTCGATCCAGAAAGCATTACCAATTTTCACTACATATAAACATACGTGAATCGCGCACTTCGTAACAACAACATCCGATAACTACAGAGTAATTGATTTAAAATCGTATCAATATAGAATGCGTTGCATTACACATCTCGTTGAGCATGAAATATATACGAGTGTTTAGAAAAGATCGTGAAGTGTTCTCCACTGCACTGAGTACGTGTATCAGTCCTGTTAACCATATTTCGAGGGGCACGTGTAGGAGTTTCAGTCGTTGTGCTGCTATTAGAACGCATTTTTAAATGGATCATTCTGTATAAAGGTCACTCTTGATGCCGTATATAAAACTATGGATAAAATGCATAAGCAAACAAAGGGCAGACCAGTGTTTGCTTAAAAATTCTGTGTTCTCTGTGGTACAGTGAAATAAACGTAGCCTGTTTCAGATTCATTTCAATAAATACATTGTCACAAACTGAATAATAGCCTATTTGTTATTCTTCTATGCTAATATTGCACAAAGCACCGAAAGTGATGAAAAATTGTTCCACAAATAATTTAAACTCCCCCACCCCCTCAGTACTGACGCACTCCACAAAAACACAAAACGTTCCAATTGAATGTCAGGTCAGAAATTATATATATAACAATTCAATTGCGAATAAAAATGCACTGTGTATTATTAGAGTTTGTCCTGCGCATTGCGAAAGCGACATTCCACGCAATCAATATTCACCGTCACATGGCAGATAAATTCAGCAGGAATGTGAGGTAACAGCAAGTGGCATGTGACGAGCAGGTGACCATGCACTATCACTTTCCCCTTTGTGCGGTATTCGACATTCTAGAATATACAGTACAGGATGGTAAGTTGAATGGTGAAGTAGAAAGGATTCGGAAGGAAGCGACCCTGATATCCAGGTTTCCGCCTGGACAGACTGAGCGGTAATCATGAACAAGGCTGCTTGTTTCCTGGCCAGGATTCGAAATGAGAATCACTGAATACGAGTCTCTAGCATTACAACTGTGCTAACCCGCTTGGCAGCCATACTGTGATACAGCCACTGATTTCAGAATTCCATCATCATCATCATCATCACAATCCGTTGCAGGATCAGACCAACGGAGACCTGTCACGAACACCTGATGTGATGTCACCTCACGCAGTACGGGCCGTTAGGAAGAAGAAATATTGCCAGACCTCGGCACAGACGGTGGGATCAATTAGGATACAGTGGCTTCAAAACCGTTTCATATGATGTCCCATTTTGGTTTTCATCAAGCCCTCATGCCCCAATGGATTACTTTATTGGAACTAACGTAACCATTTTCACTGGCAACTAGAACCATACCAAAACCACGACTAAGAAATTCACATGTCCACATTTAAAATATTTAGGCCTGTTCTTTACTTGGCGATGAATAATCCCGAAAAATGTTCATAACTAAACCCTCTATTCTGTTTTAAACCTGGATTAATAATGCGAACATGTGACGGAGCTGAAAAGAATTACATTGGCTAAATTTAACATAAGAATTTTGTTTTATTTTCTCACAACCCTCCACTCTCCCCGGCACCCCCACATTGGGAACCACTCAGTTAGGTGAAGCGTCTGGTCAACAGTTCTCATGCTCGAAGGAGATGATGACTTAAAGACGTTCTGAGAATTCAGAAGAGAGAAAGTCAGATCATTTCTGTGTGCCTCTGTAACGTACCCTAAAGCAACCTAACCTATATTAAGCTAACATAATTCAGACCAACCTAAGCCGCTATGTCAAAAGACGCATATGTACGTGTGTAGCATGGAAAGAGTTACCTCGCTGGTTCCACTGTGCCAACAGTGTCTCTCTATCCAGTCATAAGTTGCCAATGATAGCTGTAAGAGGGCATTTAGTGCAAACAGCAGACCGAGTGGTGGGGAGAGTGTGTAATTTGCATCCATTCAGCTTCTGGTCTGTAATTTCGTCTGACTGATTGTGAGATCGCTCAAACGAAGCGAGGGAATCGAATTTCACGCTACGAAATTCCCACGACACTGCCAAAGGCTCGGTCCGTGTGTCACAGGTTGTATTCGTCAGCCCGGAAGACATGCCACAGTCCTTAGTGTGTCTCGTCCCTACGAGATGGCAGTTCGCGCGCGCACGCAAGCACGCACAGTCAGAGCCAATGTACGGCTCCCAAGGCAAGAACTATGCACACGGCGCAGCAATGGGATGTAAGGACATGCGGTTTGGCATAGCTTCGGGGTCGAAGAGTAAAGCAAGCAGCAAGCAGATTACCTGGCTTATTCTCTGACCCTGAAAATGGAAGCATTTTTTCTCCGAAATGTCGATGTACACGGCGTCACTTCCCAGAAGATGAAATACGGTACCTGCTACGGCGTCTTCTCTTTCACAGGGCCTCATGACGAACCCTGCCTAGCTGCCCCGTCTAGTGCCGTCGGCAGAGCGACTGGACGGGCGAGGAATCAGGACGCGACCCACCCAGCCTCCTACATACTCGGTACCGGGGAATCTTCCTGGGGGTAAAGGCGACCGGCGCGTAGAGCTCACAACCTCACTGCCATCTGTGAGCCCATTCTCTAGAAAATGC
Source organism: Cryptotermes secundus (assembly GCF_002891405.2). NCBI lineage: Eukaryota > Metazoa > Arthropoda > Insecta > Blattodea > Kalotermitidae > Cryptotermes > Cryptotermes secundus. The sequence goes on along the minus strand of NW_019743656.1, from coordinate 634,163 downwards.
GGGAGCCTCGATGTCTCACAACCCTGTGTGCCTCCACGGCCTGTTACAGGGATACCTTTGCCTTTCCTTTTTATTAAAAATTCACACTTCAAAAGCACGTGTCTTCGTAGCAGATACAATGGAGATTATAAGAACTCGAAAAAGGGAAACACTTAAACACATTAGAAAAATACCACATACGTAACATCAGTAAAAATAAGCTACTCGTGATACATAAAACCCAGATATTCAGAACACTGCAGGAAATGAGTTCCTGTTCAGCACACACGCACACGCACACACACACACCTTGCTCCCCCGTATAAAACAGAAACAACAAGAACAGCTACACTAAGCACCAAACAAAAACCAACACACCAACAAGATATAAGTAACATTACAATTTTAGTGATAGAGAAACTGCATGTGAAAAAAAATATTCACTTCATAAACAAAACACTAATATAACTCATTGTTATGTAGTTCAGATATACCGGACTTGCAACTCGTGCATGCAGTTCACTTCACAGTTCCAAGCTATGTAAACATGGCTACTGACAGAGCCTTAGAGCGAGCCACAAAAAAGTTCCTGCTTTATGAACCTGAGCGGCTTTCTCTTTTCCGTCCCCTCCCCACCTCCCCCCCCCCAACCAACCAATCGCTGCAGTCCGGTATTGGGCGCAATTACAAAATGCTGATACGGTAAGTGCTCACTAGATCTCGTGTAGAACTAGCCTCATTAAACCAATGGGAACTGTAACAAGCACAGATATCTCTAGCCTTTGTAAAGTGAAGTTTATTATGAGAACCCTACGGAACACATAAATACACTATGTATGGGGGGGGGGAATGCATAATTTTTAACGCTAAAGGAAGTGGTACATATAGTAACCACTATGCTTTAAGATGTCAAATTAAGTAATGACTTCTCTATGTCAACCAGTACCATCATTAATGTGGTACAGCGGTACAGACTGCTCTCCTTCCGGTGGTGAGTAATACGTCACGTCCTGCTAGACATCGCCACTAGGTGAGTCTGTGCAACTGTTCAGAGACTAGAACACACTAATGAAACTGAACTCGGGTCAGCACACCGCTCAGCTCCGCCGTTTCGCAGTTTGTCTATGCTCTAGACTTGCGACCATATGTACGGGGCAAAATGTAAGCTGATTTACCGTGCGCTTCCTCAGGCACCCGGGCGAACACTGAGAAAATGCTATTATATACGTCATGACGACTCCTTCGAGATCTAACATAAAACAAGACGTTCTGGGAAGAATTGCCTACTTTCCTTTGATACGGATATGGACCGCATAGAAAACAAAGCCTCCAACAATTCTTCGTTGTCGCAGTAACATGTTTACCGAGCCGTTGCCTAGCAACGATGGGGTTACACAGTCCAGCAAGTTGCTGCTAGCCCGCGTCAGCACAGTGATGTTTGGTTCCGAGTACCACGGGACCCATGACCATATTTACTCTCTGACGGCTCGGGGAGTCTACAGACCACCGCTTTGGCCGTACATACATACTGGGGATACACAGACACACAGACTCTCCTTTGATATGACAAGGACCGTATATAAAATGACGCGTCCAACAATTCGTCCGATGTTGCGTGTCCTCGTTGCCGCTGGAACGTGTTTACCGAGCCATTGTCTAGCAACGACAAGGTGATTCACACACAGACTGGTGGGAGGGATTTACGAAGTACGCTGTTGAGACGGGCTCAGTTGCCACGATATACATGCCAAATTTCATAAAGATTGGTTCAAGCATTCAGAATATGATGGGGAGGGGATACAAGGGCATACAGATGGCATGGATGATCTCATCAGCCTGCGTTTAATTTATCAAGAGAAGGAAAACAGGCGAAAATTTGCAATTGGCCCACGCCCACAGTAAGTACAGTTTATTTCGTTATATAATATTAACCGACTGGTCTTTATAACCGAGACGCAGTGTTTCTGCAATAAAAAGGCGATGAATTTCTAAATGTTATTTATAAGAAACTTTGGACATTCAGGGCGTTAAATACGAAACTCTCTTCGTGAATATTTGTAAGTGAAATCATTCCTTTTCGGCGCGGATACGGCTGCTTTAGTCCTGAGTGTGTCTATCCGTTCCATGTGAGATTACTGAGTGAATGAGATACACAGGGGGACACGCCACTGCAGGCCTTGTCACCCCCACTTTAACTAGAAACAAATGAATGGCCTTAACCCGCAACACGCAAGAGTAATCGACCGCTTTAAATGATGGAACTAATCGCCAGGGTTTATTCAGCCGCATTCCTCCCAATACACACCCCTTCAACAGCGCACACTTCAGCGCTGTTGCTTACTTAACGACCCTCGCAATGTTTCTTGTTCCAGACGCTATACAGAAAGTTCTGGGGCGGGGCGAGTTTGATAAGGAACTGGAAAACGCTGAAGAAGCTCGTGGCGTTAATGTCTAAGTATTAGCCTTGAGGTACAAACGGAAAGGACGAACAAATTCTGTGTGGATACTGACGTCCAGGTTCATGCTCGAAGCGTGGGCCTTCTGACTACAAAGCACAATAATCACGGGTGTAACCAACGAAGAAAATTGTTCTGGGCTCTCACAGGTCGACAACAGAAACAAACATTAAATCGTTTTGACACAATCAAGCCGTTTCAAGCCTAGTGCTCCTGATATGTATACCAACCTGCCTTAACATACTAAAACTTTGCATGCTGCCCACACGGCGTATTTGTGGGTTCCGTATGGTTCTCACAATAAACAGCGATTATTTTCCTAAACTATATTAACCGGTTGGGCTTTGTAATGTGGATACGATGCGTTTTGTTTGACGCTAGAATTGATTCTGTATGTGCTAGTTAGTTCAACTCCGGGCTTCAAAGGGTCAGATTACAGCAGAAGCCTGTTATAGGGTGACAGACACCTAATGATGTGTTTTGTTTGAAGATATTAGAATAGGTTTTGTAATCTATTAGCCACGTCATGTACTGGTAGGGACTAAGGAATCTCATTAAGGGACATGATAATTACATAGCCTATCAATTTCTCCTAAGTGGACCTAACAGCCTGGTCTGAAAGTAAGACACATTTACGACGACTCAGGGGTAGACGAAAATATACTGATGTCGATCTTAAAGGAATAATGTAGAAGTGTTTGGACTGGATTCATTTGGCTCAGGACAGGGGGCCAGTGGCGGGACTTCGTAAACATGGTAGTAAACCTTCGATGTTTTACACAAGGGCGGATGGTTTCTCGAATAGTTGGACTTCTCAAGCGGGTCACTGACAGCGCAGTCGGTACGTTAACCAGTTACAACAGCACACGGTACAACCAGATGCAAATGTCGGAAATACAAGAAGTACTGCGGTCTCAATATGGCCACCCATTTGACTACTGGATGCACCCAGCTCAGACCAACCTAACGACAGCAAAACGCAGGGCGAAGTAACGTACTGTGGGATGGGAAATTGACATGGGTTTCTCACGACAGAATTTCTACTCTTCTTCAAGTATAATTAGAATGATTAAGTCGAGGATGAGACCATGGGGAGAAAGTTATTGGTGGAAAAGCCAGAAGGAAAGAGACCACTACGAAAACTAAGACGTTGAAGGATGGCTAATATTAAAACTGATCTTAGAGTGATGGGATGGGGTGGTGTGGACTAGACTGATCTGGCTCAGGATAGGGACCAGTGGAGAACTCTTGTGAACACGGTAATGAACCTTCGGGTCCTCATATAATATTGGAAAGTTCTTGAATAGCTGCACAACTGGCGGTTCCTCAAGAAGGGCTCAGCTCCATGAGGTTGGTTATGATACAATTATTGGGGGTGTAAATATTACATCAGAGCGTGACTTCTCCAACTGTGGCCACGGAGGGGGCATAAACTATTCTTGTCTGTGTAACTCCTACACAAATGCGGAAAGAATTGATTAGACGACAAGAACATGCACAGTGCGCTTGGAACTGAAGCACGGACACCTGGTCAGAACATTTCAGTAACTCGCTCACTACCTGAAATCACTTCTATAACATGCATCTGTTTCCCATTCAACTTACTGCACCTTGCGTAACCAGGTACTGGGCTTTATCTGTCTCTCGTATTCCCAAGGGACACAACTTTCGGAAACTAGATATGTTTCCATCTTCAGGTGACAACATAAGGGGACAGCTATTAAACGGGTCCCGTTAAACTGGGTTAATCTCATTTACTGTCCACCGGAAGGATTGAGGGTAAGATTCTGTTAAGGGGAGACAACAGGAAAATTCAAAACAGAAAATAAGGCGATTACCAAAAGATGTAAACTTAAGGCAAAAAACGAGACCCTGTAATCCTTGGTGTAATGAGTTATCGTGGGACATTTTTCAATTCATCCATTCTGTTTTAGGTTAGAACTGTTAGGAACCAACATACTAATGAGAAATTTCTACTTAAAATAAAAGTCTGTTCATTTGAAAAGTTACATCAAGCCGATCTTACCGTGTCTGTGCAGATCCTACTCAAGTGGAATTAGCATGGACAAGACGTGGCCAGATGAAGCTGTTAACAGTTCATTGCTTATATATGAAAGAAACGACAAAAAACTGGAATTACTTGCGTGGATCACCTCTGAAGAAAATGGAACATCAAAAAAATGCATTGAACCGCACACGAACACACGCACAATCGCTAAAAAAACAAATATCAACACTTACGTTGCCATAGATATCGAAAAAAATGTATTAACTGCCACTATGAGTAAATGTGATGAAGTAAAATGTTCCTTATCTCCTAACTACAACAATATGAACCTATATATTATTACAACAATACAACGGTACAATTATGACAATATTTATACGTTATAAGTAATTAAATGAAACAGGTAAATAGTTATTATTGTAGTATAACATATCAGCGCCAAAAAAAATTCCACTTCAAAACGTCAGACAAATGGCGTCAGTGCAAATTTTGTACTTGTCCCTTGTATAACAGCAAGAAACAAGCGGCCTGAACCGGTCCGCGAGCGCGATAGGCAGCTACTGACGAAGCTCGAGAGGAGTAGACCGAAAACATCCGAGCATCTACGGAAACTCACGAACAAGGACAGACCAATGTGTATAGAGAGGGAGGATTAAACCCCATTTCTCCTTTAGTAAACTTTATGTATAAAAGGAGCTAGGTGGTGCGTCTTATGCAGACCCGAAAGAAAAGGGGTCTGGAAAGCCGGAAAAGATTTGAAAGTATAAATTCTGTCTTCCGGTAAAGTCTTGGGTTTGAGGAATATGACTTTTGGGTGGTACATGTTACAGTAAATGTGAATGAACCGGTAATTATACAGAGTGACCCAAAACAATGGCAAATATTAAAATCTCGTCACAATAATTAGTTTTGCAGGTAATTATGAATAATTAGCGATTATTATTGTTCACAACTAACGGAAAGGTAATTAATGACACGACATTTATCACATTTATCACTGATTTTGGTAATTCTATATGAGTTACCGGCTATTATTCCTAATTACCAATTATTTAATTTTACCGTAACATGTACATATATTTGCAAAACGATAAATATATGTTGGAGTCTGGATAGTTCAATCGATATAGCGACAGACTACAGGCCGGAAGGCCGAAGTTCGATTCTCAGCAGAGACGAAAGATCTTTCTCTTCTCCACAGCGTCCAGACCGGCTCTGGGGTCCACCCAGCCCCCTGTTCAACTGGTATCGGAGGCGACTTCCTAGGGATAAAGCGGCCGGGGAGTGAAGCTGACCACTGACCTTCACCTAGGGCCGAGGACAAAAATGATGAAGCTATACCTCTACTCCCCCACACGTCTTCATGGCATAGTGTTTAATTAATTAAGCAAGGGCAACTTCACCATTATACACATACATACATATACAGAGTGTCACAGGAGAAAAGGTCAATATTCTGGAAGGTCATAGTATCAGTCATTCTAAAGAAAAAAGTATATATGTACACGTGTCCTATTCCGAACGGTTTCCGGGATACAGCTATTTCACTGTACAGTTCCAACATTGTTGATGAGAAAGAGATATTACTTACTGTTTCGAATACCAGTATTTATTGTTCAAGTGATAAAGTTGGTTCAGTTTACCTTGTATAATACATTTTCGAAAATTCCACAGTCAACATCAATGCACACTGCAACTCGTGTGAGGACATGGCGTGTTTCTCGCCTGTACAGTGTACAGCGCACTGAAACAGCTGTATTTCAGAAATCGTTCGGAATAGGACACATCTACATATACAATTTTTTGCTTATAATGGCCAGAATATTGACCTTTCCTCCCTGGACACCCTTTATATGCATATACTATATTACTGCAATAAGCAGTTAACCCTTCGAAGCCTTGATCTGATCTGAATAGTATAAAAGAATTCAATTCGTACCTCACAGGAAACATATTATGTCTCTGCTACAAAACCCAACCGGTTAATGATGTTTAGGGAAAAGTCGCTGTTTATTGTGAGAACCATACGGAACATACAGATACACTGTGTGGGGGGAAAAGCAAAGTTGATGTCTGTGAAAACAGGTATAGTAACCACCGGACCTTAAACATTTCAGTTGAAGTTGGATTTCAATTCCATCACATTCTGTCTATACTAGATTGCTAAGCTCTGAAGCTTCAGCAAGTGTTAGAAGTTTCAGTACACAAAACATCAGCACCCGAAGGAAGACTGTAAAATGCCGTCATGAACACATTCAGAGGCACAACTTCCAAATGTCTCACACTCTGGGACACACCCAACATAAGCTGACGTTGTGTCCTATCTGTTTCCTGGGAAACTGGCGTCATGAACTTCATTCCGTAAACTTGGTGGCTTTAGTCTGTAAGCGAATTATACCGACCGAGCGACCGCCGCTTTTCGGCGTAGTTAGTGCCAACTTTAGCGGATACAGGGTGTCGCCTGGTCAGCGTAACGAATCCCCACGGCCGTTGATTTTGGTTTTCTAGACCGGAGCCGCTACTTTTCCATTCAAGTAGCTCCTCAGTTATCCTCAAGAAACGACGCCGTTCCAGACCCACTACTTCTCAGAAAATCTGGTAGCGCCGGGGATCGAAACCCAGACCTCTGGATCTGTAATCAGCAACTCTGACCACTAGACCATTGAGGCAGTCTTCTTCACTCCGTAATGCAATGCGAAATAACAAACGGTGTTCTTTGCAGCTTATCGCGTTTATCTGTAGCCAGTTTACAACGGCATTTCAGCAAGACAAAAAAAAAACGGATCGGATACAAGAAGCAAATTTTTTCACTTCAATGACAAAATATCCAGTTACAAGAAACTCGACTCTTTCCAGAGTGCTTTCCCTGCCGTTCGTTTCGTCCGGCCCGGGTGACCAGACCAGACCAGAAAGCAGATTATCTTACCTCTGTTCAATTACTGAGCACTCAAAGAAAGGAGAGAAAGAGAGACCACAATGCTGAACAAACGCCATTAATTTCCTAATGAAAGATTTCCGGCAATCAACAAAGTTAAGCCATTAATTGGCCAAATGGCAACAGTATGGCCATCAATGACGTCACCGGGCCAGCGTTCGAGGTTCATACATCACAACCTTGACAATTGACTTAGTAAACATCTTTGTACTTATTACATACCAGTCTTCAAAGTACAATGGTAATTATATGTACCACCTGCTTTAACATTAAGAAACCCTATATTATGGAATCAGAATATATTTGTGTGTCCCGTACGATTATTAAAATAAGCAGCGTTTATTTCCCCAAACAGTATTAACTTATTTGGGCTCTGTAGTGAGTGCAGTGTGTTTTCTGTGCTGTGGAACCTGAATTTTCAAACATTATTCAGACGAGCATGCGTCTATTAAGGCCCTCCCGATATAAAATCAATATTAAAAGCATATGCCCAGGACGGTCCCAAATTACTTCCCCAAATCATGCCACTCAATCAGAAAACCAAAATTCCTCCTCCACTGCCTATGAAGGCTCGCAGAACTTGCTGCCTAACGTTGCTCGGTAACTTCGTTCACGAACACTCAGGCTACTGAGCAGTGCCTAGGTCCTCGACATGCCAGGCCATCGACTTCGTAGGCCCCTCCGATTTCTCACTCTCTCCCGGTTTACGTTATGGTCATCGCAGCTGAACCACATGCAGAGACTGGGTAGAACGCAGCGCGAAGTAAGATATGAAAGTACAGAGGAGCTGAAACAATTCTTGGGGATGTTTCACAGATAGGTTGCGCATTAGGGGTGTTATGCAGGAAAGGAGGACAGATATCTGGGTAGGATTAGGCTGCTGTCATCTCTATACACGAGTTTGAAGTTACTGAAGTGATGACGTGGAGGTAACTGCTTAATGACGAGTTCTACAATTCCTATTCTTCACAGAATATAATTAGAATGATCACGTCAATAAGGATGGGCTAGGCATGTAGCGCGCATGAGAGCTATAAGAAATGAATAGACAATATAGTTGCAAAATCATTTGGAAGACATGAACACAATTGGTTAAAATAGAGTAGTGTGTGAGAATGGAGTCATCTAGCTCAGGATAGGGTGGTTCAGTATTGGGGCTCTTCTCAACAAAGTAATGTCCATTAGGGTTTCACAAAATGAGAGGAATTTTTTTGGCCACTTTAGCAAGTATTGCTACCTGCACGCGGTCTCCACTCAATGAATAGCGCGAGTTGTTGGAATGAATAGGGAATAATGAATTGAAGGGATGTGGAGGTGAGCGTTTCTGATCCAATTCTTAGGTACTACACCCCGGTAATTGCCTGGAGAGGCTCAGGAAAACCATGAAAAACATCAGCCAGACACTCTTCGGGACATGACTCGAACCATGTACCTCTGGAAGACAAGTAGCAAAAATCAACCGCTTAAAATTACGTTATTTTGCGATATTCTCAGCACACCACTGGATGGATGTCCGTCCGTCCGTCCGTCCCAGTGCAAGCCGACGGGTCTGTACGTAGCCGACACCAAGTTCCAAGCGATGTCTGGGGTTGGGAGCCTAACTAAGGCGAGACAGAAGCCTTCATGAGGTTAATTTCTTGTCTGCTCGCAGCGGACTGAGGAAAAAGTTTGGATCCACGGACGGTAATCCAGTTTTCTGTGCCGCGGCACTGGTTCCGTTTCTTCAGTAATAGGACCGAACCGGAAGCCCCCTCCCCCGACATCCTTTTGTGTTCAGCTCAACTGGGCGCGACAAACATGATACACTGAGCACATAGACATCGGAAGGATTAACCCTTTAAAAACAGTGGTAACCATAGGCACCACTTCTTTAATGCCAAAGAAAAATACTGCTACCTGTGAGCGGAATGTATTTGTGTATTTCATATGATTCTCACTGCAAACAGCGGCTATATCCTTGAACAGAGTTAACCGGGTGGTGGTTACTATGGAGACGTTGTGTTGCCTGTGAGGTACGGACTGAACATATTAAACATGAACAGGTGTCAGGGGTGGGCACACGGCGGCCCGGGTTCGATCCCAGGTCTGGTCAAGTGGGATGTGTGGTGGACAAAGTGGCGCTGGAGCGGGTTTTCTCCGAGTGCTTTGGTTTCCCCTGCCAATCTTCACGCCACCGAATTCTCCATCATCATAAACATACGGGGCAGGTATAATAGGCCAATCAGTGGCCGCTGTGCCGAGTGGACCCAGTTGGACTCCACCCCCAACTAAGCTAATCACCGCAATTGTTCAGTCTCAAGGAACTCGGAGCCAAGACGAACTGATTGGCGGTAAACCGCCATACGTAAATTATTATTATTATTATTACTATTATTAGAGGGGGTGGGTTTCCCCATGCACTTAGACCAGTTATTGGTCCATTGTGCGTCCCCCTTTAATTTCTACTGTCGTCATACCCTACC
>NW_019743656.1:607442-624093 GCF_002891405.2 Cryptotermes secundus | reverse complement strand
CCCCCCCCCAATGGTAACATGAACCATTTTACTCTGTTGTAATCCTCACATGTTAAATCAACATTTAAGTGTAATACAGCCATTCATATCAAAATGAATTCCTATATCACAAACAGTAAGGCCCCTACTCATAACAAAGTCCACTTCCTAATACTTTTACCTTTTTCACTTCCCAAAGCTTTACCCTCTCTCAAACGTACCTCAACAGAAGGACGAGCGGGCACTGGCTGGAAACCGTAAAAAGAGGAAAAATTTTCTGTCCTCCCCTTTAAACCGTAGTGTCTGTCGCTACAACCTCCTTCCCTCCCCTCGCACTCTCTCTTCAGGCCTCAAAGGGCGTTAAGTCGGGATGAATATGGCTGAAATTAATAACACGGAACAAGATGCAGTCTAGCGTTCCAGAAACTGTTAAATTGTGGATAGGAATCGTCGGCTTCCGAGGAGAACCAGCGCTGAGCCTGAGTGACATGACGAGACGTCATCAAACTGAACTAAGCAGTTCTGGTTTTAGTCGCGGGCGTGCAACCAGGGCGACCTGGGTTCGATTTCAGGTCACATAACACGGGGCTTGTGATGGACAAAATAGCACTACGGCTAGTTTTCTCTGAGTACTTCAGTTTCCCCATACGCGGTAGCGTAGTTGGTTGAGGCACTATGCTACAAGCCGGAAGGTCGCGGGTTCAAGTCCCGATGAGGTTATTGGATTTTTTCAATTGACCTAATCCTTCCAGCAGTTTCATGGAGGTAGGCCTAGGCCCAAATTGGGGCTGTAGCGCCACAGAAAAAAAAATCCTTCCAGCAGCACTATGGCCCTGGGGTCGACTGAGCCTCTAACAGAAGTGAGTACCAGGAATTAATTAAATAATTTTCCTGGGGAGTAAAGCGCGGCCGGCGCGTAAGGCTGACAACCTTATCGCCATCTTTGAGCCGATTGTCTAGATAATGTGGGACCCTCAACGTCTCACAACCCTATGGGCCTTCACGGCCTCTTACAGGGATAGCTTTACTTACTTTTACTCTTATCAATACGAACCGGGTAATTCCTGAATGCAGATCAGTCGCGTTAACACTTAGCTAACCTGCTCGGTGTAAATACCGCAACGATATATACTTCGTGAAACTCGACCCGGTGGCCTAACCCCGCAACACTTTAGGCAGGTTGATATAGGCCAGAGGGGGTTGGAGGGGAATGAGATGGACGGCAGAGTGGGGGAAGCCCCGAGCGAAGTCATCCCTGGGACTCCTGTCTGTGGCCTCAGTATGCTCAGTATAGACCCATGCAGAGCCTGAGAACGAGTTACCGCGGCTAACAAAGCAGTACCAGCCGTGGGGTTCCCACGTCGCAACCCGAACTGTGTACTGAACAGCAAGCAGCCCATAATGCAGTAAGGGATACGCGGAAACTTGTGAACAGGTGTACGGCTTGCAGCGAAGCTTCTAGGGGCATGCAGACAGCAACTACTGTTTCCTGCAGCGGGCACAGTAAACGTCACCCAAAGATATCATGAAATTCGATATGTATTCTTACCAGTATGAACGGTAGCCACAGCTGTTAAAGCGATTTGTGGGTATTAGGGTAGAATTTTTGGGTACTATTAGAATTCTCATTCTCAGTTATTTCAATTACTTCTTTTTCCTCTTCCTCTATTTCTTTTATTCCTGTTGTCCCCAATTGGAACATAGGGCATCCACGAAACGCTTCGTTTCACTTCAGTTTCTTAATCTAAGACAGTTACTAGGACTTGTTGAACGGGGGATCAGACAGTAGCAAGGCTGCTAAAAAATCCGTGTCCTGTAGTCCACAAGCGAACTTGACGGAGCGACCGCCGTTTGTCGGCGAAATTAGTGACACCTTTAGCGGATAGAGGGTGGCGCGTAGTCAGCGCAACAGGTCCCCACGGTCGATAATCTCGGTTTTCTAGACCGGAGCCGCTATTTCCTAGAAATAGCTCTTCAATTATCCTCACGAGGATGAGTGGACCCCGTTCCAGACCCAATACTTCTAAAAAAAACATCTGGTAGCGCCGGGAATCGAACCCGGGACCTCTGGATCTGTAGCCAGGAACTCTGACCACAGAGGCGGTCCAGTAGCAAGGCCGCTATATAAACATAAAATAAACGCAAACATACCTCGGGATTCGAACTCACGATCCCAGTGTTCGAGCGAGCGAAGACATTTCATGGCTTAGACCGTGCGGCCACCGTGGTCGGCTTCAGTTATATCAGTAAGCTTCGATTCCCTAATATAAGAAGCTTTAACCACAATACTCTTATAATATGACCCTGACAAGGAAAGGAGTCGTGTCCCGGGTGAAGAACGGGTACTCTCGTTTGTTACTAACACAGCGAACAAGCAGTGTTTAAAACATGTTACTGAAGTAAAGACATTGCTTCAAGATCCTGCAGGACTGACAACTGCTGTGTCTACCAGCCAGGGCTCGCTTTTGAGAGGGCAGTGACCTTATTTTATGCTCGGGGGGGGGGGTNCCCGTGTTTAAATGTCGGCCTGGGAACCGGATATCCTACCTAAAGCTTTTGTGTATCTCAAAAGCACATTGAGAAAAATTCCAAGAATGTAATTTAAATTAGGCCACGACCTCTTCCTTCAACATTCTTTCCAGTCAGATATTCACTGGTCATTCTGCGATTGGCTAATAAGGAGGTTGGTCTAGAATCAAGCGTAAAGAAAACTAAGTATATGTTGCTGTCTCGTCATCACAATGCAGGAAAAATCAATACATAAATATTTGTAAGAGATGGTTTTAAAAGGTAGAACAGTTCAGATATTTGGGAATGACATTAACAAATCAATATTTGATTCAGAACATATAAAGTCTTCTCAACCGTCACTAGCCGTTGTTCGGCAGCGGTTTCCATTAGCGTACGTCCTGTCGAACTGTCCACGGCCTCAGCTACCAACTTTTCACTTCTCTCAATTGCAACTCTCAACTGACTCAAGTCAAGTCAATGTTACGACCGACGGTCAGTCGGTTAGTCTGTCTTAGTGTCAAGCACCCATCTGGGGCCCAACAACGGATTTGTATTACTGTCAGACAGCTACGGGTTTGTTGTTGTGGGGAGCCCTCTCTGACAATAGTACGGGTCTGTTATTTACTGCGGTCATCAGTAGCACTTGTCACATGTACTTACAACTTTACATGTACGCAGTCTACATAGTCAGTTGTCATGAGACCGGTTCCTTGTGGATACCTACTATTTACAGTTTCATACGTAGCTCTAGTATATATACATATGTAGAAAAGATACAAGGACTGCCATAGTTGATCATTCCCTAACTCTAGTCACAGTAGCCTTCGTTATATATCCACGGCACGGATCCCATAGAAAACACCCTTTCCATTATTGCATGCTCTCTCGTTTCAAGAGAGAAGTGTCCACAGTGTCGCATAGCCTATTGCTCTGTGGCCTGTTTACATAGCTGTTACTTGCCAATGAGTCTACATGTCACATTAGATTAAACAAAAGTGAGAACAGGACGGAAAAAAAAATAAGATTCTTAGCTTTACTCAGACTCTACCTGTCTGTAACTTCAGGCACGTGCGCGGTTCCTTCTTCGAACACAGCTCATCTCTTCCGTTTCTGCACTTTCAGTGTTCTGTTCCAAATCTCATAATATCTCGAACTGCTTGGAACTGCACACAAGTTTTAATGTCAGACCCTCGTAACCTTTAATTAGCTTTTTATGGCCCAATGACTCCGTTTTGCTCTAAACCATTCCGCCCAAACTTTAAGCAAGGAAACGGAAATCTCTTCTCCCTTAAACCAACTTTCCTTCAGATCACGCATACACAAACAATGACTTTATAATAAGACCTACATTTTACTAAGCGTTTTTACAGAAATCTTCTTGTGCATTGCAAAACTTGTGACATTTCAGATTCTGACAGCGATGAATATTAAGATCGTGGTTTTCTGGGATATGACATCGTGCAGTTTGGTACATACGTACATACCTCAGCTTTACGACAAGTACACGTGGTTAAAAACAGGTGAGTACTTTTGGGACCTTATAATGCTCCTGTATACTTATGTTTACGGGATTAACAGGTTTATGACGTCATTCGCGTGACTTAAGTCTAAAGTACTGCACCGAAGAAGGTACAGGTAAAGTTGTCCATGTGCTTAACTGATTAAGCACTACGCCATGAAAGCGTATGGGGGGCACAGAAATGCATTTTAAATTAGTTATTAAAATATTAAACACAAGTTACAAATCCAAGCATGTTAACATCGGTGTTAAACAACAGGCTGCAAATATAAATGGTTCCCTCCTCACCTACCGTATGTGCAGAATGAAACTGTCCTGTTTCCAACCGCGGACCTGACAAAGAACACTCAAAAGATCTTAGTGAGATTCGCTCCTTTATTTATTTATTTTTTTCCTTGGCACTACAGCCCCAGTGGGCCTAGGCTTACCTCCATGAACTTCTCCGTTCACCTCGGTTTTTCTTGATCTTACACATTCGGTAGGACTCCTTGGGCGGGTGATCAGCTCGTCGCAAGGCCTCTACCTGTACACAAACACAGAAAAACGCACACAAACATCTATGCCCTAAGTGGGATTCGAGCCCACGATCCCGGCTTCCGAGCGAGCGAGGACAGTGAATGCCTTTGACCGCTCAGCTACCGTGACCGGCCGATTCGCTCCTTAGTCTTAACAATATCTATGGCGGCCATGGCTGTTAAAGCGATGGGCGAGTGTTGCGGTAGAGTTTCTGGGTGCAATCTGAATCCTCGTTCCTAATTGTTCGTAATTACACGAGTAAACTTCAGTTTCTTAATTCGCATGTTATGTTACCTGCTGTGTACTGCCATATTGACAAGGTAAGCAACCACTGCTTATTTACACGCGAAACCTACTTTGTGCAAACTTTGCATTAAATTGTCTTATATAAGAAGGCGAATATATGCATAAAGAATCATACTGTCACGCGCTATGCTACAAGCCGGAAGGTCGCGGGTTCAAGTCCCGATGAGGTCATTGGATTTTTTTTTCAATTGACCTAACCTTTCCAGCCGCACTCTGGCCCTGTGGTTGACTCAGCCTCTAACAGAAATGAGTACCAGGAATTAATTAAATAATTTTCCTTGGGAGTAAAGCGCGGCCGGCGCGTAAGGCTGACAACCTTACCGCCATCTTTGAGCCGATTGTCTAGATAATGTGGGACCCTCAACGTCTCACAAACCTATGGGCCTTCACGGCCTCTAAAAGGGATAGCTTTACTTTCTTTTTTTACTGTCACGTGCTATTTTTTCTTGATGTGAGTTGTTTGCTGACTCTGTTAGTGTTTTATGTGTCTCTTACAGAACGTAAATAGTCTTAAATAATATTTAAGGCAGGAAACACATTATGTCTCCATAACAACGCGCACCCGGTTAATGATATTTAGGGAAGCAGTCGAGACTCACATGAAAACTCGCTCATGAACTTGTGGGCAAAAACGCAGAGTTTTACTACTGTCACGCGACTACAGAGTGACTAAAGACGGGGTCTGGATTGGTGTCTTGATTTACTGACGACTTATACGCACAATCTGTGACTAGATCATTGTCACACACAGATTAGTGTCCTCAGTCTATTACAGTCTCCATTAGCCGTTGTCTGGTAACGGTATCTAACGGCGGTCGTTCCCCTTACTCTGGGTTCCCGCACTTCCGTGACTGAACTACCAGCTTCTAGAGCAACGGTTCACAACGACTGAACAGCAATTCTGTGACTAACTTCCAGCCTGGAGGACAGTTCGCTTATAGCATTTTGGCACGGACCACATAGAAAACATAGCTTTTCCATTGTTGCCCCAATTATCTCCATGGGAACGTGCCTGTATGCGAAGGTGTCACCGAGAAACGTCCGCGTATCCTTGCTTATTAAAAATCTGTTGCCTAGCAGCGAATGTTGTTTCGTTGTCTGTTTAAAGGCCGCTACCCAGCAAAGGTTTTACACGCTACAGTTTGCTAAAGCAGGTAGTACATATAGTAACCACTGGTCTGTAAAGGGTAAAAGTGACATAGCACGCACAGAGAAATAAAATATGCCAAGTTGCTGGAAAAGCTGAAGGGATGAGGACACTGGGAAGACAAAGCCGACGATGGAAGCTCTAATAAATATGGTAGCGAGTCTTAGTATTACATAAGAGAACAGAAATGTTTTGACTACTTTAGCAACTGGTAGCTTTTCAGTACGATGGTAACGGAAATCTGTGTTGTTCAAAATAATTCATCTTCGATACCCAGTTGCACTGCAAACAGTTTCAATTCTCGTCACCTAGGTAGCGCTGCAACACAGTTAATCCTGACATCTGTTGCTCGTTTAGAGTACAACGCTTTCTATCGGATCATTAATGATACGCCACGGTACAAGGCTTTGGGATCCACCTGTTCGGTAAGTATGAGTAAGGGGGAGGGGATTTAGCAGTAAGGGCTTGAAGCTGAGTATCCACCTCCATAAATGGCGACGTTAATACGGATGGAGCTATCTCCCACTTCCCTCATACGCCTTGGATTAGTGATCAATTAATTAAGGACACGGGCAATTTGACCTCTTATTGACGTATCGTCATAATTCTGAGAGAGCAATTTACATTAGGTATAATGGGCGTTGTGACTAGAGTACGCATATTGTAGAAAGTAAAATAGTTCTTTTACTTTTTTACTTACTGCCTGGCCTTCGTTAATCATTTCCTCGTATTTATCATTGCAGTTTAGGTGGATGCAGATCGCAATTCACTAGACTTATTTATATCACAAAGGAATCATGACATTGCAAAGACACCGAATTAAACTGGAAAACCATTTAAATAGATAATAAGTATCGTCGACTTCGAACAATTGGCATTCCATCACCAACCGACTCAATAACGAGACCAAAACCACGACGGAGAGACAAAGCCCATTCCTAGGATTCATAGGAAGGGACATTGACATACAAAGTTCACTGTGACGGTAGGATCATCTGGGAGGAACATGGCGCCTCCATCTTCAAAACAGAAAGCTAGGGAAGAAATGGGAGGGTTCTCGTTCGCTTTAAAATTAATTACGAACACAAAACCGTGCCTACGTGAGTTCAGTTGCATTGAGGTCATCTTGCGTATGTAGTTCATGATTCCGTCCACGCTAATCAGAAAGGATCCATCGCCTCCTGCCACCTGTCAGCAATTTACAAAACCGCGTCAACGGAAGACAATGGAATGATGTAATTTTAGCGGTGTAGTTCAAATTTCCGTCAACGCGTTTCAGTTTGGAGTCAACGCCTGCTGCCATCTATCGTCAATTTCTGGAAGCAAATAAAGAATCGTTACTGAAGTTCAATATAGCAGAAGAGGGAACTTTTTTAATTTTTAAAAATGAAAGTATATAAAAAAAGGCCCAGCCAATGCCCATCAGGCCCTCACTAGCACATAAACATCTTACTCTATGATAGCTGTCGCCTCGTGATTTTGAACATATCTCTTAAATTTAGAAGCAAAATTGTTCCCGCGATTACACCGACAGATTGCACTACTAATCACAACAACAACAACAACAACAACAACCCAAAGTCAGTTAGAGAGCTCTTGAGGCAAGATTTGTGAAAGGCGTCTATTACTTCATAAGCAAAATTTCTAAATTCATTTTAAAGAAATAGAAAAAAGTTAGATGTAAAAAATATTAATAGCATACTTACACTTAGAGTTAAGAGTTATATTAAAAATCGCGGGGCGACCGCTATGATAGAATAAGATGTTCATAAGAATGTGCTACAGAAGGCCGGATGGGCACTGCCCAGGCAATTCTAGTATATATATTTATTTTTACAAAAGTAAAAAGAGAAACACAAGACATGCGCGCTGACAATTCACATTATCGCTCGCATCTAAGATTTGGAAGGAAGGGGAAGGAAGCGGTCGCGGCCTATTTCGATGTTAACCTAAGGAAAGACTCGCAGAACCTCAGTCAGGATAGCCCGTCTCCAGAAACGAGGTTCGATCAAGACCTCTTGAACAAAAAGCAGGAGTGGTAACCTCCAAACGTCTTGCACAGGAATGAGAGATTACTGGGTCCGATAGCAATGATCACCTTGCTTAATAATGGGTTCTGGCAGGAAGGTGTATAGTTGAGTGGAGGTATAACTCCACACATTCTTAACAAACGCATCAGATGAGACTGGGTGCAGGTAACATCACGTACTACCAGTTTTCTGAAGCCACGCGTGTACCAGAGAGTCCCAGAGTACCGACAGACGAACAGTGGCAGGTGTTTCAGTCACGTGACAGTGAACACCGCTAATCTCATTTTGTACCATTAATCCTTTATAACACATTGGTCACTATACATACCGCCTGGTTTAATAATAAAAACAAAACTCTGTACACAGCCATTTCGAATGTTTGGCGTGACACCTACTATTCTCAGGGAATTTATCGAGGGTTTCTTCAGTCCTTCCAAGAAAATGACGGGAATTTGCATTTAATTACGCCACGGCCGCTTCCTTCCAGATCCTTCCCATTCACCAAGCAATATCATCCAATCACTCGCCGCTATGCAGTACCACTCACTACTTACACCGCCAGTATGACGTGTGGCGTATGTCTTTAACATGGCCATACCGTCCTCTGCCTTCTCAATATTGCCAAGTACTGATATCCCATTCGCCGCAATTACACGGCTTGTAACACACACCCTGCCCCGAAATTAACTTCATAAGTCACGTATGACCGCATGAGAGAGCTCGGTTTATATGTGTGCACATAGTATTGAAACTATTGGCTGATTGGTTTAATTAACTACGCAGATAACTGCGACTGCCCGGGCTAGAGCATTCGTACTTGAGGCCGTGGCCACAGATCCACTATAAAATTAAAGTTCGTTCAAACAAAGTAAGCAGAATAAAAGGAAGAGGAAACTGTGCTTATGTAAATAGCTCAGTGATGGTCAAATAAACCGCAGCATTTCACATGACGAAGCAGGGACGTTACCTCACACACTACACGAAAATAAAAGCGCATTTGTTACATGGTGCAGTACGTAATACTTTGCAGATTTTAAATCAGACTTTTACCTCCCGTACAAGAGACACTAGCGCCGCAAGTTCGTTGAGGGAGATCGACTGTTAAATGAACTTGCTTTTGAAGACAATCTGATGAAATTTTCCTCATTATTAAATCTCTGAAGCCCTACAGCCATGTACTGATTGAGAAGGAGACTATTTTGAATAAAAAGAGTGGAATTTTGAAAATAATTCACGTCTTGTATTTTTAATGGACACAGTCCTACCAGAGCCTGGACACACTGTGTAATACCACCTGCTTTAAACATTTAAAACACTCTACATTCTGCCCAAAGTGTATCTGTGTGCTCCGTATGGCTCTCACAATAAAGAGGGACTGTTTCCCTAAACAGCATTAACCGGTTGGGTTCTGTAGCGGGGGCGGGCTGTCTTTATAATGACATAGGAACTATATTTTTAAATACTATATATTCGAACTTAGGTTTTAAAGGGTTAATTGGAGCGAGTTGTGAAACGGAGAGTTTCATGGAGGTAGGCCTAGGCCCACGTTAGGGCTGTAGCGCCAAGGAAAAGAAATTGGAGCGAGTTACACTCTGTATGCCGCAGTTCACGCAACACCCTCTATCCGCTAAAGTTGGCACTATCTTCGCCGACAAGTGGCGGCTGCTCGGTTGGTATAGTTTGCTTGCGGATTAAAGCTACGGAGTATATTTTTTATTATACAGAATTTGTCATCATGAAGAGCTATAAACAGGCACAACGATCTTCTTAGTTGAAAAGCCGTGTAGTTCTTTGAGGGCACCCGACGTTTCGGAGGTTCGTTAAGCAAGAAAGTAGCAGAAACAGTCTACGTCTGCCGATTTCTTTAATTTCGCTACCATGCAGGTGGAACTGTTACTCCGAAACGTTGGGCTATCTTCGAACTACGCAGCGTTACAACCCCAGAAAACCGTCTTGGCAGTGTTTTTGTGAAACGACGGGCAAGCAGAGGGTAAGTATGGCGCCTGTTTATATACATATCACGCACACAAATATCTGATTCTGCATAGTCTCCAGCCCCGTCTTCCCTTTTGGAACAATTTCTGAGGTTAATTAAGAAGTCTTATTGTATTTTCTGTTTAGCTAAGACAACAAAGGAGAGTAACTCGCCTCGGGCCAGACAGACACAGTGGTACAATGCCTGCTCTTTCAATTTATCTGTTTCCAGCTCCCGAGAATTCTAGGAAATTAAGGCTGAGCTAAACCGTGAACTGCAAGCCGTGTCTTATTGACACACCCATCGCCCCTGACAATCTCAGAACAGCAGCATTTCCTGCAAAAAGTTATTCGATTTAAAAGCTCTCGTGTGACAATTGTTCTTCGCGTTTTGTCCATTTTAAGAACTGCATAAAGTTTCTGTTGAATGTGCCACTATTTTCTATAGCATCCTTCTCCCTGAATAATAATAAATATATACAGAGACGCTAACAACCTTATTATAAAAGGTAAAATATTATTATAAAACGTGGGAGATATTTAAAACGAACAGAAATACTCGGTCTTCCTTGTTAATATCACTGAAACTTCGATGAAGCAACTGCCGTAAATTTTAAAAATTAAAATTTTACTCGTTTAATTAAAAAAAAATATTGTGAATCAGATTTCCAATTGCACGCAAAACTCTACCGCATCAATCGCACGTCGCTTTAACAGCCGTGGCTACCGTACACATTGGTAACGGTAAAAGTATGTAAATGTTCCCTGTAGCAGGCGTGGAGGCCCATAGGTTTGTGAGATATCGAGGTTCCCACATTTTCCAGACAATGGGCTCATAGATGGCGGTACGGATATCAGGCTGGGGCGCGTCATAGCTCAAGCGGTTAGTCGCTGGCTTCCCACAGCGGCGGCCCTGGTTCGATCCTGGGTCTGGTCAAGTGGGATTTGTGGTGGACAAAGTGGCGCTGGGGAAGGTTTTCTCTGAGTACTTCGGTTTCCCCTGCCAATCCTCATTCCACCAATTGCTCCACAATGACCCTCACCTTTCATCTGGGGGCTGGTACAATAGGCCAGAAGTGGCCGCCGTACAAGGTACTTAGTCCCACCCCACTAGCAATAAGAAAAAAAAAAGGTTGTCAGCTTACGCGCCGGCCGCCCTTTAACCCCAAGAATATTCCTGGTACTCATTTCTGTTAGAGACTGAGTTGTCGATCCCAGGGCCATGGTGCGGCTGGAAGGATTAGGTAAATTGAAAAAAATCCACCTAATCGGGATTCGAACCCGCGACCTTCATGCTTGTAGCATAGTGCCTCAACCAACTACGCTACCGCGTGGCCCCATTCGTAAGGGCAGAGAGTGAATTTCATAATATCTATGCGCGCTCTCTGCTTGGTGCGCGGCAGGAAACATGAAAATGTCCCTGTAACGTAGTCCTCTCAATATTAGATCAAATTTCACTATAACCATATTTCCAACGTCGTAAATGATTAATTCCGATCAAATTAGAAGGGCAAGTGGGTACTGCCTGGGAACCTTCAAATCCGGATATATAGTTTTTCGTCCCCTTTCCCCTCCAATATAATGTCTTTCACTCCCCATTTTCTTTCTCTTGTCTTTCTGTCTGGTTAACCTTTTTATGTACTATTTGTCTAAACTATACCTTGACATTAATTCAGAAAAGCAAAACCCCGCGGCCCCTGTCTCAAACCACTGCTTCTAACCATCATAACGTCTTCACTTTCACACTTCGCTATCAGAAGGACGAGAGGGCGAAGCCTGGGAACATTCTAACAACACGGTGCTCTTTCTCACCCCACAACAAAGCGTCTCCCACTTCGGAGAAGGCGAATTCCCGCATCTCGACGTACACGAAAGACTGACACTTCGCACGCCTTTGAAGTCGCGAATTGGCGTGACTGAAGGCACGGGTCACAGTGTAACTTGGAACGCTTATCATGTGACCTAGGCCATTTTTCTTCACAATTGGGGCACAGAGTGAAGCATCAGGTGCACTGGGCCCGTCTGTCAATAAAACAGTAGATCAGCTGTCATTTAAATCTAGGGTCGCTTCTGATGTAGCGAGGTGTCGTGTAACACCTACCACGTTATCAGCCTCCAGCAGCAGGTATCCCGACCTGTCGTTTCCAGGCGCACACTTCCCGTTTTCATACAGGTTATCAGTTGGGAACACCAGGGATGGCGGACCATTTCGCTGCTTGATGCCACATTTACAGTACACCAAGTTCGTTACCCGTAACAAGAGACGCCGCTGAACATGATGAGATACCCACTCACCCCATGAGATCTGATGCTCTCACGATGATGAAAATGAAGACGGGACGTGACGTGACGCCATGGATTCTGGAACAAAAGATGGCAGCAGGTTCGTTGGAAACGTCGGCACATGGGTAGCGTCTCACAAGACAGTAACTTGTACTCATATCGTTTGTGAGACTGTTTCTTACATTTAAGGCAGAAGAAAACAATCCACAAGGCAATAGAACGACGTGTTTTCTTGTACCGGCTTCTCTTGGGTAATCGCGCTTTGTTTATTCGGAGCGAGCGCGCGAAGTTGCGGCGGCACAATTACCATATCTCAGGGTAGCAGGACCGCGGCTTGATGAAGTGCTGCTGCGCTGTCGAGTGCCTCCAGATGTTGGTATCAGATGCAGTGACTGCTGTCACCACAGTGTCTCACAACCATACGCAGGGCGCAGACTACTGAGAACACAGAAATCGGGAATATCTGATCACGCGCCCGCCTCCTCAACTCAACTCCCATGAAGCAGATTGCTTCTCCACAAGTTTCATCACCGTACACACAACAGCCTGCCACTGACGAGTCCACAGCCTCACCCTTCACTTATTTATGATTCATTTTAATGAAGAATGCCGTCTTCTGGATGTGGGGCCGTGCAGATAGTGTAAACCGACGTTTCGGGAGGAACGTATCGCTCATGCTTGTTCCTCATTTGCGGATTTTTTCTTCTACCCTGAAGATGGAAGCGACACGTACCTTCGAAACGTCGGTTTACACAATATCTGCACAGCGCCACATCCAAGAATACGGCATTCTTCAGAGTAACCGGCCTCAAAACCTCAAGTCTTACATTTATTTTAATGTTTTGCTACCGGACTTCCAACATGTCCTTTCCCAGAGTTCTCTATGCACACAGCGTCAGCATTGAGCGTGTAGGCTTTCCTTAAGACTGAACAATGTGTACATGAAATCCCGTGCAGTGATTCGCAATTGTTATCTCTGTGACACGCTCGCGTGTAGACCACGCAGCCATCTTCTTCTTCAGAGCTGTCATGACAGTTCTCAGTAAAGTGTGAGAGTGAGCGGGTTGACGCAGCGGTAATGCTCTCCTCTTGTGTTCGGGAGATGCGCGGTTCGAACCTAGGCCGGGGCACTGGCTATCTTCAATCAGGTTTTTCATAGTTTTCCTCAGTCTTGCTAGGGAATGGCCAGGATAAAACCTCCATCAGGCCTCCAAATCCTTTCCAGATAGTTTGTTATGTATCACCCTACCATTCGACGCTAGACAGTCCAATTATTGGCAGCGTCGTATATAATTCACGGAAATAAAAAAAAAGGCAGAGTGTGGACACGACTCCATGCGAGCAGTGTGTACGGTGCCCTGAATGTCCGCCAGTGATGCAAATTTTGCTGCAAAACAAAGGATGAAAGTCGGGTTAATTATGGATTCTGTTAACATGCGGACGCAAACAAGCAATAGCGAATGAAAGCTTTTATAAGGTCGCGGAAGATTAGCGGTTTTCTCTCATTCTACAGGAAGATAAGCTGGGAACATTAGCAAGCTGAAAAAGATCTTCTGATTCTGCTGCTGGACTCTGATGAAAGTAACGTCATAAGTGTTACAGTAATCCCTTCACAAGCACAGTGGCTTCCACTTGCTGTGATATCAGAGACTGTTTTGTGGCACTTGAGACGGGTGACAAGTAAGTTAAAGCTTTTGAAGCACAGTTATAACTATACGTACCACAATTAAAAACTCTCTACTTCTGTTGTAACTTCTGTTACTTATGGTTTGTCGTTGCTATGGAAACGCGACATGTTCCCCGTGACGTACGAACTCAACTGTTGCGCGCTGTATAGATGTGTGGATGAACCAATCGTCTGCCACGGCGCCAGCTTCTCACTGCAGATAACCCATAACAAACTGCAGCACAGGTACGAGTAATCGGGTTTGAAGGACAGTTGTCTGGTAGTGTCTCTCTGCGGCCAGTGGCGTTAATACGTGATGGTCGAAAATCGCAATGGCAGCAAGCAGCATGTCGCCCTTAATGATGACAAGTGAGGGACCAGACCAAGCCGGAGCAGCTTACGTCTAGCAACCATTATCCAATGAGAAATGAACATGAAAGCAAGACGACAGAAATGAAAACCTCTTCAGAACGTTCTCCGTCCCATTCACTGAATTTGAGAGCCTCCCTCTTCATCTTTTCCGTTTATTTTTCCCCTTCCTTCTCATGTCTTTGCTTTTTCGGTCTCATCGGCTTTCTGTCTTTTTCAAAACCTACTTCCAAAGAGATTAAGGTCGAAAAGAGAAGTAGCTGTCTGCCGTCGTTATTGAAAGCCACACGGTGTGTATTGCGGGTTGCTCTGTTGCCAGACAACTCTGAAACCGATGTTTTTTTTTTCTTGTTCGCAAAGTAATGGATATTCTGAGTTTCACGTGAACGCTGAGCCTCTCTCAAAGCATGATAATGGTACCTGTTATTAGTATCTAAATTCAAAATAATCTCTTCTTTTTTGCTTTATCTTTTTGCCGTAAATACACGCATCTAAAGCCCTGCCAGCATTACATGGCTATAAAACAGAAAGTCTGGATTCAGAAACAAACCCTGAACGCGAAGTGAAAAAAAAATGGTATTCTCTCTGCACAACAGATGTTGCTGGAAGTTGGCGGGCAGAATACATGTTGAGGGTGGGAACAGGGAGAGGCTGAGGAAAATATTTGGACCTGAGAGGGAGGAAGCGAGCAGAGGGAAGTCCGAATTCATTAACTGGGAGCCCAATAATGTCTGTTCTTCCAAAGATATTATTAAGGCGATCAAATTAAAGTAGATGAGATGGACGGGACATGTAGCATTCATGGGAAAACGATGAAATGCTTACAAAATCTTAGAAGGGAAATATGAAGCGACTACCCCACCTGGAATATATAGACGTAGGTGAGAAGTAATATTGAAATGGAATTGAAATTAACGTGTGAATAGTGTGTTATAGGGGTCACTTGTGTGCTCTTGTGAACGTGGTAAGGAACCTTCGTTATGCATAGATACAGGCCTGAGATCTGTCTACTTACAGACGATTCGAAACGCTGTGAAACTCGTACAAGCCGGTAGGTCGGTTTCGATTTCCGATGCGGTCAGTGGATTTTTTTCAACTGATCTAATCCTGGTAGACTTGAAAGGATTCTGACGATGGTGTATACTGTACTTCTTTTGGCTTATTTTGGACTTCATCCATCGTCTAGCATGTAAAAGACAATCTAATCCTTCCAGCCGAAGGAGTCCAGCCCTGGGATCCACTTAGCCTCTGAGAGAAATGAGTACCAGGAGTCTTCCTGGGGTTAAAGGGCGAGCGGCGCGTAAGACTGACAATCTCACCGCCATCTGTGAGCCGATTGTCTAGAACAAGGGTCTCCAAACTACGGCCCGCGGGCCACATGCGGCGCGCGATGTGATTTTATCCGGCCCGCGAAAGAATTGTGCAGAAATGCGCCAATTGAACTAATTTTCCAGTGAGTACTGGTAGATGTGATTCCGAGCTTATTGACCTGACATATTATACTGCAGTTCGATGGCTTGGCTGTGGAAAGGTTCTTTCGCGCTTCTTTCAGCTCAGGAATGAAATTGATATATTTCTTACCGAAAAAACCACCACGAACCACTTTAATCAGATACCAAGTGGCTTTGGAAATTAGCAGTTTTGCTGATCTGGTAAACCATATGAACCATTTGAGTTTAAAGTTGCAGGGTGAAAATAACTTAGTCTGTGATTTATTTGCACTTATCAAGGCATTCAGAGCAAAGTTGATACTTCTGGAAAGGCAAGTGAAAAATTTGTTCATATGCTATACTTCGAATGTAAGGACCTTGAATCAAGCAGGTAAATTGGATAATTTGGAAACGGAAATGGAGAAGAATGAGGTGTCTGTTCTAGGTGTCAGCAAAGTGCGGTGGAAAGGACAAGGCGAAATAAGAAGTGGTGATTATACGGTGTATTATTCCGGAGGCGAACGGGCAGAAAGAGGTGTGGCAATAGTGGTGCATAAAAGTGTAGTGAGGAGTGTTGTTAAGAAGATTGCTTGTAATGACAGAATTATTGCTCTGAAGTTAAAGGCGGAACCGGTAGATATACTGATTATACAAGTGTACATGCCAACATCAGAGTATGAAGATGATGAAGTGGAAAAAGTGTATGACACAATTGAAGAAATTCTTCAGGAAGATGGAAGAGGAGACACAAACAGCATCATATTGGGAGACTGGAACAGCATTGTTGGAGATGAACCATATCAGAATATTGTTGGATCACATGGACTAGGAAGACGGAATCACAGAGGTCAAATGCTTATTGACTTTTGTGAACGAAATGGATTGATTGTTACCAACACTTGGTTCAAGAAGCCAAAGAGA
>NW_019743656.1:571224-604942 GCF_002891405.2 Cryptotermes secundus | reverse complement strand
GATGTCCCAAGTCAAATTCAAATGGAAATTATTGAACTTCAGGAAAATTATCATATTAAAGACAAATACCAGGAAGGAAATTTGATCGAATTTTATAAATTTCTGAACTCTGAGCAATTTCCAAATTTAAAGAAATTTGCTTGTAAATTTATCTCCATTTTTGGGACGACGTATCTCTGTGAACAAACTGTTTCCCCAGATGAAGTACATGAAGTCGAAATACAGGGCAAATTTATCCAATGAACATTTAAAGTCGCTACTTGTGATTAGCGTTTCAACATTTGAACCTCAATTTAATCAGATTTTAAGAATGCAAAAAGAGTTCCATCATTCACATTAATTGTTTTAATATAATTTGTGATGAAAATATGAGCATTTGCTGCTACTGTCTGTTGTCATTAATTTACGATAATTTATTCTCACGTACTTTGTATTTAGTTTATGAAATTCTGTGCTTTCAGTAAAACTCACATACGTACCTAGAGTTATTAATTTCTCATTTTATCCGGCCCGTTGAAAGTGCTGAATTACCTAATGTGGCCCGCGGTTCGAAGCGTTTGGAGACCCCTAGTCTAGAAAATGCGGGATCCTCGACGTCTCACAACCCTATAGGCCTCCACAGCCTGTTACAGGGATAGCTTTATTTTTCTGTACGGACTTGTTATTTTACATGGGTTTGCCAGAGCAGGACATTAATCCTATAAAGCCTAGTGGTACAGTCTGTTCTAACACACAAAAAAATTTCATTCTGCCCACACAGTGTATTTATGTGTTTCTTCTGATTCTCACAATAAACAGCGACTGTTTCCCTAAACAGCATTAATCGGCTGGTTGTTGTCATGGAGACGTAATGTGTTTCCTGTGAGGTACAAACTAAACTTTTCGTTACCATTAAGATGGATTTCAAACAATATGCATAAGATAAGTTCTATTCCTTACTGATCCCGTTTGAAGTGAATACATTCATTGAATACGAAACACGTGACAATGTCCCTCGGTCATGAGGACAAAGCATGTGAGAAAAAACTATTCTAAATTTAATTCAAATATACAATGAACCCAGGGCTAGAAAAAGTCACACGACCGGGGTTCATTATGGGCATTCACGCTGCCAGAGAACAAAACGCAGCCCAGACTGAGGACAGAGCCCCGAGAGAGGAAAAGGCAGTCAGTCAATAGTCCCGCTGCAGGCAAATGCGTGTAAATAATTCGAACACATTGAGCCTTGCATTTTTACGTGATGCCCTTCGGAATATTTCCAGCAGACCCTCAGGCAGTCACCTACAGTGAAATTAAAAACATCGAAATATGATTCATCAATTTTTTAATTAGTCACATGAGGAGCTGCAATCCCCTTGGCACCTGCATATCGCTGTCCGTCACGGTCCTAACGGGATGTGCAACAGGACAGACAGTGAACAAGGTTACTGAACAGACTGTATTTTACTTTTGTTTGTGACCAAATTAATTATAATGATTTTCAGGAAATCAGTTATCAAATTTAATAATTTTTATATCTGTGTTTATGTAATTAAGCAAACTGAACCTCATTATGAGTCAATTTTTTTTCCTTGGCACTACAGCCCCAGTGGGCCTAGGCCTACCTCCATGAACTTCTCCGTTCACTTCGGGTTTCTAGATCTTACACGTTCGGTAGGACACCTTGGGCGGCTGATCAGCTCGTCGTAAGGCCTCTACCTGTACACAAACACAGAAAAACTCTCACACACAAACTAAATATCCATGCCCTGAGTGGGATTCGAACCCACGATCCCGGTTTCCAAGCGAGTGAAGACAGTACATGCTTTAGACCGCTCGGCTACCGTGACCGGTCCATTATGAGTCAATACGGCAGGAAAACAGGGACTGACAGAAATATGCTAATGGAAATTACCACATCGGACTGAGAAATATCTGTCCAACGGTCTTCATGACAGACAGGTGGACAGAGGGACAGACTGACTGACAGACATTACCCATATATGAGGACTATTTTTCAGTTTACAAAGAATTACTAGCCAAAGCATTTTGTATTAAATGTATAGCTCAAGTATGATTGCGCTTGGTTAGATAATCATATTGGCAAGTGCCCAAAACACTTAGCACACTCCTTCCTGTAGTATAATAAAGTTATTGAAGAAAAATACTGCTATAAGAACATTTGGAACGTGTTTCTTGTACCGGAACGTTATTTCATCCTCTCATCTCGGCAAACATCCCGTACAATGGTTTGTAGTTTTATTTTAAAATAATTAAACAGCTTAGCAGTGCAATAATTCAGTTTACGTATAAGTCAAAGTCATGCTACGACCGACGGTCAGTCGGCCTGTCTATCTTGAAGCTAAGTCCCACCTGGGGCATAAGACCAGATTTTTGTTACTGTGAGACAACTGCGGGTTTGTTGATATGGGGCGCCCGCTCTGACAAGCGGACGGATCCGTTGTTTACAATTTCTGTTGGCCGTCGCCAGCTCAGTCATTTTAGGATTCGAGTCCTGCAGGACTCATGACCACTAGCTCAGATTCGAGACACCACCAACCTGGAGGGCCAGGTCCCCGTATTTATATCCCACAGGAACAGGATGACCCAGTTAAACCCCCAGACACTGTGCTCCCTTTTCGTCGCCTCCTACAGCTCGCAGGTTTAGTGTGGAGGTATTCGAAGCGGTCTCCACACTGGGATTTAAGACTGAATTCCTTCAAAATTGTATATACAAATTCAGTCCGTACCTCACAGGAAAGACATTATGTCTCCGCTACAGAGCTCAATAGGTTAATGCCGTTTAGGGAAACAGTCGCTGTTTATTGTGAGAATCACACGGAACACACATTGTGTGGGCAGAAAAGAGAGCTACATATATACTACAGTAACTGGTATATATAGTTACCACTGTTCTTCAAAAAGTGAAATATCTGGACGAAGAGGACAGATTTGACGCCGTTGTCTGGGGTTCATAGCCAGGCCGATATGTACGCTCTGGAGCTGTGTACGGAAGCCATCGCTGTGTCCTTATCCAAAATAAAGCAATTTGTCTGTGCAGTAACGGGGAATATACTAGAGATGGGAACAAGAAACCGCGGCGAAAAATTATGTAAATGAAACACACTGAGATAATGGAGAGCATAATCGTAATGCAATGATTCAACAATTGCTAGCATTGCAGCTGCTGTGTGTAACGACGAGGCAGTTGCGCACTGCGTGTTGCGTGCAGACAGGACAGGAATATTACTGGACCATTATCCCACCAACGACGCTAAGCTCCAGCAGCAGAGGCTAACTTCATTACCGACTGTAAAATAAGGAGCGGCGCTGTAGAAAAGCAACCCCCCCACCCTAGTAAGGTCAGACCGCAACTCGTAGAAAAAGCAATTAGTAACACTCTCTTCTGGGTAAGAAGGAAACAGAGTAGAAATGGCACAAGGTGAGCGCATTTATTTCGGCGGTTGTGGCTCCAAAGTTCCATGTTGCTACTGCGCGCTTATCATGCAGCCCATTCGATTTAAATTCTTAGAAATTTAAGGGTGCAAGATCATTTGTCCAATTACAATGACATTCACTATTAATTCATAAAATAAAAATACGCGGTCCATGTCTCAAGCCACTGCTTCTAAACATCTTACCGTCTTCACTCTCATTCTGCTCGTATCAGGACAAATGAGTGTGGCCTGGGAGCCTTGTGAAAAAAAAATGCTTGTTCTAACCCTTAAAAATAAAAGTCTCCCATAAGTTTTCCTGTTCACACACTCCTCTACTATTGCTTCACATCTCTTTGTTTTCATGATACGTTGGAAGTCGCCAAGGCGAAGCGACGAGATGGAAACAGTTCAGTATGCACATGAATGTTAACTCCTCTGTTTTGTGTATCTTACCGCGGACCTAACAGAGAACACCCAAAGATATCATACAATACACTCGGTACTCTTACCAATATGTACGGTAGCAACGGCTGTCAAAGCGATGTAGTAGAGTTTTTTTGGGCCATTAGAATTCTCCTCTCCTCACTCCTTTTTAATTAGTTCAACAGAACTTAATTTTCTCTTTACCAGCAATTTGGACTTAAATTTGAGGAATAAACCANATTTGAAGGAGAAAGCTTTAGATTGCATTAAGTGGAGGAACTGTTTTGGAAGAGACTGTGGACCTGTCGTCTGACAGATTATTGATGATGATGATGATGATTCCATCTTCAGAGTTTTAGCTACTACACACTGTGATGTGAGGGAAAGTAACCCTGCCCCGGACGAAGCACCGGTACATCGTTTACCATCTTTCATGGTGCTGCTAATGTAATTCCGGTTTCCCAATGCTTCACAGCACAAATTTAATTTTGAAAACTCTCATGCAAAATTTATGTTTCCTAACCCTGCTCTTCCCTCCAGCCAACTGCTTGCATGTGGGAATATTCATGACAATGGGCAATAAAGAAATTAATGACTTAACAACAGTTAAGCCCCTCTCTTTGTTACAGAACGAGGCGTCTCGAAACTGGTTTGCATAATTTCGTCTTAAAAGCAGGCTAACAAAATATGATTATAACAAACGTGTTCCGGTGAAACAGTATGCTGAACTACCGACTGAAATGGCGACATTTCTCAGCCTGACACTTCTGACGAAGGCAGTGTGGAAGTGAAGACGTTAGGCCCCGGGGTTTTGATTTTCTGGTTATAGTTTCTCTGACTACATGATTCGTGTAACTAAGTTTGTTAGTTGAGGTACTATACTAGAAGCCGGAAGTTCGTGGGTTCGAGTACCAATGAGATGGATTTTTTCAATTGATCTAATCTTTCCAGCCGCACTATGGCCCTGGGATCGACTCAGCTACTAACAGAAATGAGTACCAGGAATATTCCTGAGGCGCAAAGGGCGGCCGGAGCGTAAGGCTGACAACCTTACCGCCATCTGTGAGCCGACTGTCTAGAGAAAATGCAGGAGCCTCGATGTCTCACAACCCTATGAGCTTCCACGGCCTGTTATAGGGATAGTTTTTTTTTTATTTTGATGCATTTACACTGGCAGGGCTGCATGAGGAACTGTGAAGTCGGGAACAATCTCAACATTCGCTTGAAAACAGAGCGAGAGTGCCCTGAAGCTTTTCTAAATAACATTCAGCAACCCAATTTCAACTTCGGAAAAAAAAAAACTTTCTTCACCACAAAAATCAACCGATTAGTGCTGTTTATTACGATAAACATAGAATGCACATAAATACAATGTATGGACGGAGAGTTAATTGCAATTAGTTTATTAATTCGAACGTTGTTCATTAATTTTCATTGCTCCTATGTTTATCAGGGAAACGCAGCAACAATTCTGGGTACACGGACCACAATTTAAAAGTTCCGACACACGTTAATTTATAAAGCGGCGTTCATCACAGCTGAGTATAACAACACGTCGCGTTTGGTCGCCTGAGGTGGCACAGTTGCCGCTTAAACTTTGTTGAAATATTCCAGTTGTAGTTAAAAACCTACAAGAGAGGCGGACACCTCATATTACGGGCTGCCAGACGCTCCTGGGGCCATGTCACTTGTGGTAGGTCAGTGAGAGTAGCCCGACGACCATTCAACCCTTTAAAGAGTGAATCAAGTATCAGAGTCACTTTACGACGGGGTTGTTTACCGCCAAATCAGTTCGTATTGGCGCCAAGACCCTTTAGGCTCATTACCAAAGGGATTTTGCTCTTTTACAACTAAACCCTCGCGGTCATAGTCCGAATGTAACATTCTCTATGGGCTTCGTCTTCACCAAATGTACGCATCTCACGTATAGCATGTCTTTTGTTTTAATTCGCTTAGTGGGGGGTGGCGTCCAACTGGGTCCACTCGGCACGGCGGCTACTGATTGGCCTACTGTACCTGCCCTGGGTGATTATGATGATGGAGAATTTGGTGGAATGAAGATTGGTAGGGGAAACCGAAGTACACGGAGAAAACCCACCCCAGCGCCACTTTGTCCACCACAAATCCCACTTGACCAGACCTGGGATCCAACCCGGGCCGCCGCGGTGGGAAGCCAGCGACTAACCGCTTGAGCTATGGCGCGGCCCTCATATAGCATGTTACTGAAAATTCTTTCTTTTGCACTACTCACAGGTCCTCTGTCAGTCCAGGATTTACAGAGCAGATCATGCCTATCTTACGTACCTTAAATTTGATTTGTTTCATTCTGGCCCGTCACACTAACAATATTATAAATGAGAAAACAATTCCGTCCAGTGTGACTGTTGAAGCTTTTACTACTTCAATTCTTAGCACCCTAACATGTTTCGGTCCCTACAGACCATCATCAGAGGGAACATCAATACTTTTAGAAACTACTATTACATTGGGTGTTTTGATTTTGAAAATACATAAATATACAATATTTGTAATATACACTTGATACAAAATCCAAATTTCTTACAACTACAGCAACTGTCCTTGATGCATTAAGGTGTTTTTAAAAAACTTTCTGTTATTTAAGTTAAAAATTTTTTACCGAATTGGTTCGTGTCCCTTGTCCTTTCGTTTTTCTTGACGGGGCCGAACTTGTGCCGCCTGTCTTTCTTGGGAAGGTAGTTCTTGTTGTCGTCCTGTGTTTGTTCGTAGCGTGCTGTCTTGTAAAAGCACAGTGTTTTTACAACACAGCACGCTACGAACAAACATGCCGTTGTCACCGTATATATTGGTAAGAGTACAGCATACATTTCGTAATATTAGGATGTACTTTATTCGATCCCCGGCCGGAAACAGGAAAGAGACATGGACGTTTCATTTTTACATCCACTTACTGCATTGTGTGTCTAACACAGCGGTACGACAAAGGCAGCAGCAGTTGCATTCAGTGAAACGGCGTTCACTTCTCAGTTGCTGTTGGCACTTCGGAACAATTTGACGCTACAGCTAGTGAGACAGACAGACAAACATGCCAACATTGGCACAGATAAAGCGTCACCGCGGCTGTCAGTCTGTCTGTGGTCTTTCTTGTTCCACAGGGTAGACAAAAATATCGTATTCAAGTTGATGACTACTCCTCTCGCATTCCGGTTGTATGCATTGTGACACCGTCCAATGTGTGAAGGGTATCAACGTTTCGGAGACACATACTACCTCTAACATCAAGGTAGAAGGGCGGTGGCAGAAATGTCAGTAAACATGTACTAAGCTGCTCGGTAGCAAAACGAAGACGAACCTACGAACCCACAGTCAGTGTGCTGGAGACCGCGCTGTCACAACGATCTGCCACGACAGTTTTCATTTCATTTACTTCCTCTGCTTCGTAATCATCACTTACCTACTCCGTTCCTCTTATACCTTTCGGTGTCGAGGTTTTTTTTTTTCACTTTGATCATTTTATAGACGGTAGGACTCCTTGGAGGAGTGATCAGCTCGTCTCATGACCCCTACCTGTACACAAACAAAAAAATCGCACACACACAAAAACTAAAAATCCATGCCCTGAGTGGGATTCGAACCCACGAACCCGGCTTCCGCGCGAGCGAAGACAGTACATGCTTGAAACTGCTCGGTTAGCGTGACCGCATTACTCTCATTCTAATGTAAACGTCTGCAGTCGTATGGCATCGTTAAATAAGAAATGAATCAATCAGTGTAGCTTGCAGCATGACACACACCTACTATCGAGCGAGCATCTTTAAGTGCACAGTTATATACAGGGAGCACGGCGTCTCTTTCTATTCTCTTCCCTAATTTCTTCAAAGCGACGCAGTGTCGCATGTTCTTTCCCAGTCACTGCCACCTGCGCTGTGCAAAAGCAGTACAAGCGAATGTTATTTCAACAAATTAGATGGTAAAGTCAATCCTGTAACTGACCGTGGAGGTCCATAGGGTTGTGAGACGTTGAGGGTCCCATATTTTGTAGACAATCGGCTCACAGATGGTGGTGAGGTTGTCAGCCTTACGCGCCAGCCGTCCTTTATCCCCCGGAAGATTCCGGGTACTCATTTCTGCCAAAGGCTGAGTCGACTCCAGGGCCACAGTGCGGCTGGAAGTATTAGGCAAATTGAGAAAACCAATGACTTCATTGGGAATCGAACCCGCCACCTTCCGGCTTGTAGCATAATGCCTCAACCAACTAAGACAGGGAATATTATGGACACGCTATATAGTACTTAATGGCACAGTCATTATGTGGGGACAAACGGAAGGAATGCAAATTACTATCATAGCATTATCATAGAGGCAAACGACTGAAAATCTCAGAAGAGGGGGTCCGAAAGTCTGCCCTGATTTCTCTTACTGTGGCGATCACTCGGCCACATGGCGGAAGTGTGTTGTGGAACACCCTGTGCGGGTATATGTGATGGCCATCACTAATTAACGTTACTGCCAGTTTAATTAAAATATTTCGTTCTTGTGTACATTTTCTACACATATGATTTCGTGTCCCGGACGCCAAGTAAACAGTTCCAGTTGTTTTGCCATGTTACTGAATTAAAGTACTGAACGTCTGCATCTCATCTCCCGGGTCGGAATATCCCTTGTGGGGGGGGGGGTTCCACGCAACTGTCCAACATTCTCACCTGGATTCAGAGGTATGTTCGTTATTATTATTTTTGCGCAACGGCCACTGAAAATCCGGCAGAAAGCCTCTTCGGTTGCTACATAAAGTGTCTCAGCTCTGTCTGCGTCCGTCCATCCTCTCCTGCTCCTACTCCAATCCCTTCTGTCTGTCCGTCCTCTCTCTCTGCCTTACGTTAAAACAGTTCAAGCAAATATCAGCCAAACGCGCAGTCCCAGAACAATGAAACACACGCGGTAGTCCCGCCTTACTTTAACGTTTTCCGAGCGGTTCGTGCCTCTGTGAGTATGAGAAAACCTCTACATACACACAATTGTAATTTTCTCCAAGTGTAATTAGAATCATTAAGTCAAGGAGGATGAGATGGGCAGGGCATGTAGCACGAATGAGGGAGAATTAGAAGCATATAGGACATTGGTGGGGAAGCTAGATGGAAAGAGAACACAGGGAAGACCAGGGCGTAGATAGGTGCACAGTAAATGGACCTTAGAGAGATAGGATGGGGCGGTATGGATTGGATTGATCTGGCTCAGGAAAAAGACCAGTGCATTGTTCTTGTAAACACGGTAATGAATCTTGGAGTTCCATAAAATGCTGGGAAGTTCTTGAGCAGCTGCACAACTGGCGGATTCTCGAGAAGGGCTCAGCTCCATGAGCGAGTGAGTGAGTGAGTGGAGCCATCTGTGAGACAATAAGAGTTCTCTCTGAGCTACGTACAAAGAGAAGAATGTTTTCCGCGAGGTACGGGTCCTCTTGGGAGTTCCAATATGAAACTGGCCTTCGAGGGAGACGAGGTATGTAGCACGAATTTGGAGATGACAAATAGCTATTAAATTTTAGTTTGAACAACAAATATGTGTATACATCACTCGGGGAAACTTGCGCGGAAGAGAACCCATATAATTATCTTCAGAAACAGGGTGTGACTGATTGAAACGCCTGTAATATTTTGTAATTTTGTTTCCGTTCCACTCTATTAGAACACTGTATACATTTTGATGGCTACTGTACCATGTCGTCAGAGCAAGATTACGCCCTCCCAACATCTCGATTTGTATTCGTTAGACGCGAGTTCGCAGACGACTGCGCGATCTTTTGGGTACTTACCCCGCGGTCATCAATCATATTCAGCAAGTAGCCACGGCGATTAGCGTCACAAATATCACCACTTCATGCATTTTTTTGTTTCATCTTGATAACTCACGTTTCGGTATTTTTCCATGAATCCCAATCAAATCGACTCACTTCTATGAATAAATGTGTTTAGCTCCAGCACTGCTATCTGCACGCACTCAGTGACATCGGAGCGAGGGAGGAAACCACCCTACCACCCCATCCCACGCCCACCCTTCCACGGTTCCAAAGGCAGGCTGGCTGAATTACACTTTATTTATTTATGATTTAAAACGACGGTGTTGGTAGCAGCTATTATACAACGTCGAATTGTAAGAATGATTAGCCAGTCATCAACTGGAAACGATATCGGAGGAAGTGGTCGTGGCATACTTTCAGGCATTATCGCCCATTCTGCCTATAGGAACTCAGGAAATTCTTGAGACCACTCCGATAAGATTCGAACACGTGGCCGCCTGAACACAAACCAGGAGTGCAAGTCGCTCGACCGTGACGTCTGGTTGTACAAATGAACTCGAACTGACACGTCACCACTACCACGTCACGAACAGCTGAATAGTTTATGCCTAACTTGTTTATTTTTGGGGGAACGGAAGCCTCCACGCTGTGTCTGTAGGCACTTAAACTCCGTGGCCTGTAGCCCGCAAACGAACTATACTGACCGAGCGACAGCCGCTTGTCGGTGAAGTTAGTGCCAACTTTAGCGGATAGAGGGTGTCACATGGTCAGCGTAACGGATCCCCACGGCCGTTAATCTCGGTTTTCTAGACCGGAGCCGCTATTTCCTTTAAATAGCTCCTCAATTATCCTCACAGGGCTGAGTGGACCCCGTTCCAGACCCACTACTCTTCAGAAAATCTGGTAGCTCCGGGAATTGAACCCGGGAGCTCTGGAACTGTAGCCAGGAAATGTGACCACTAGACCACAGAGGCGGTCTGTAGGAATTTGCTACACCTAAATGTAGGCGAGGCGCTGGTCACGAGGGTAATGTTACCTCGCGCTGTGCTGAAGGCATGAAGCCCATGTTTACATAAATACTATTTAAAAATTCGGTTGCTACGTCACAGGCCTTGGAGTCTGTCGATGCCTTGCCTAAGGGATCCCAACAATTCTAAGATTCACAC
Organism: Cryptotermes secundus; assembly: GCF_002891405.2. Lineage (NCBI taxonomy): Eukaryota > Metazoa > Arthropoda > Insecta > Blattodea > Kalotermitidae > Cryptotermes > Cryptotermes secundus. The sequence continues at coordinate 594,164 of NW_019743656.1, read as the reverse complement.
TTACAGAAATTAATTCTCAATGGAAAGAAGGAAGAAGCAAGTAAGTTCCTACCTATCAGTAAACACACTGCGTCTCTATTACAAAGACCAACCGGTTAATGCTATGTGGGGAAGTAATCGCTCTAAGTCTGTGACGATGGTACATTAATACAACGATTGTGTTTCTGGACATTATCCATCGTCCTGTTGTTATTTAAATCACGTACTATTTCGGAGACTGGACTCTGTCTCCGCCTTCGGGTGGAACGTATTTAGTTGGGTCCAATCGATAGAGCTAGTCCCTATCTCGGAACACCCTCACCAACACAAGATAGGGAATACAAACCAAGGACCGCACGAACCATCTGCGAGAGCTAAGGCAAACTGCATATGTACGCGGCTTAGCATTCAAGTACTATCAAAACATATGTAATCACTAAAGAAATACATTCTCTGTATGGTACTAACATGAGAAGACATATTTTATCATTCAGTCTACACTGGACGGCGTTGAAGTTCTTTGACTTCTGCCGCAACAATTGAGTCCGCATGGGCGAGATGTCCAGGCTGGGTTGCAGAGACATGTGGGCCGATTCCTAGTATTCTTTCTGTGTATGGTGTTTGGAGTTGGAGTTGTTTTAATGTTTGTTTTAGCTCTCACAGGTGATTTGTGCTGTTCTTGGCTCGTATCTTGTGTTGGTGTGGGTTTCCGGATAATGTCCAGAAACACAATGGTTGAAATAATCGTTGTTTGTTCTGAGAACCATGCGAAACACACATAGAACCTGTGTCTGAAAAAAAAAATTTGAACGTTACAACAGGTGGTACATATAGTTACCAATGTGCTTCAAAGAGCTGTAATTAGGTAACAAAATCAGAGTTGGTATTGGCATCGTGTGGCATGATGTGAAGCACTGGGCAGTCTTGAGGGCACGACTGAGCGCCTTGCAGCCGCAAAACACTCAACCCGCGTTACAGGCGCGGCACCTCCCGTCGCCGCCAGATGAATCCTCCCCTCCCAAACCCTGCAAGAGCTGCAACTCGCATATGAACAGCAGAACGCAATTTCACGAGAGGCAACACACGCGCATGGCCATAAAGCCGTGTACTACACGTACCCAGCATTTAGTACCACGAGGGGATCCTACAGTGTGTTCACCAATATGTGTTTCACATGCAGAGCTCGGTAACGGCAGCTGTAGGCTCGCCGAGAAGACAGGGCCGCTCGAGAGGAACGCATATGACGTAATGATTGTACTAAGGGCGCAGTCGCCTATGCGATGTGATCCCGCGCTAGGACCCCTTCCTATCGCGGTAAAACTGTACGCCGACAAGCAAGACGTGTTGTTTGCAGCGTTGAGGAGGTGATGATGGGTTTCAACGCGCCTGCGCGGGTTTAGATTCGTGTGGGGGCAGAGAGACAAGAAGCCCCAGCAAAAACATCGCTCGCTCCATTAAAATAATTACTGACGCCGTGGATAAGTGCGTAATTAGATCCTGGTGGCTGAAGCTCTTTGAGTGCCATGAGGAAACTCCAATTTCCCTGAACTTACGCAACTTCCGTAGACGGGAAATCCATTCCATGGGCAGCAAATAGATGCTGAGATCGTTAAGTTGTTCATATTCTACTTAATTAAGCATCAGGCCACGAAGGCGTACGGTGGAGCGGAGTACAGCTCCATGTATTAACCTCGGCCTAGGTAGAGGTGAGTGGCGAGGTTCACGCCCCTGCAGCTTTAACACCGGTACCCATTGGATAGGAGGGTGGGTAGGCTCCGGAGCCGGTCTGGACGCTGAGGATGAGAGAAGAAACTCTCATGCTTGCCAGGAAACAAACCCCTTTCCCTCCGTCGTCCAGCCCGTAGCTTAGTCGCTAAACCGCCTGAGCTATACTACAGAAGAAAGTGTAAGGCGCAAAGAAGCCTTCACAAGGTCTCCGTACGCCGCGGAACCAACAGGTACCTGGCTCAGACGCTGCGTCGCTTCATGCACGGGCAGAATGATGTGAACTGGCTAGGTCACCACCACATCATTTCGCGGTACGGGAGAAGTGGTGACACGAATAACGGCATTCGTTATAACGGAAAGTGCACGCGTATTGCGAGGCTCTCGATACGTACTGAGACGTTCTGTTAACCTACAGAACTACAAGGACGAATGACAAGAATTTCCAACGAAAGTCAGTTTCCACTTATAAACAGAAAATGCAATAACATCTCGACCAATCAACTGAGAACGCCCTGCACTTAAGGCTGGGCTAGTTTCCCTGCAGGAACTGATGCACGTCTACGGCTTGTACACTAGGCGCGACGACTCTGCCGGTCACATGGTCCCCGTGGGTTTCGGGTCGGCCTCGCTAACATATACAGGTTCCGACATTTCATAATTTTAGCATTTGGTTTAACGTAATTGGTTGAGGCACTATGCTACAAGCCCGAAGTTCGGGGGGTCTGATTCCCGACGAGGTCATTGGATTTCTCAATTGGCCTAATCCTTCCAGCCGCACTTTAGTCCTAGGGTCGACTCGGCCTCTATCAGAAACGAGTACCAGGAATTTTCCTGGGGTAAAGGGCGGTCGTCGCGTAAGGTTGACCTCACCGCCATCTGTGAGCCGATTATCTAGAAAATATGGGAGATTAGACGTCTCACATTCCTATGGGCCTTCACGTACTGTTACAGGGATTGATTTACCTATATACTTAGAGGTGACTTCTCCTAATGTTAGTTTTATACACTTGCGAGACGGAACCGATTCCAGCTGTTAAGTGCACAAAATTCTACCTCTTACTGAACTGAGCTTGAGGGGGACAGAATCAGCCGAAGCCACTCGGCAGGTTCAGAGATGAAACATACGACCAGACAGAGAGAAGTGTGGGGACACGTAAAAGTCCTCTCCGACTCAGTTCATGTATGGACCAGTCCCAGAGCTGTAAGCCAGGATTTGTGGTCCCTTGGCATGAGTTCAGCTGCGTCCTCAGTTCTCATGCAGCAGACTTGAATATTGCAGGCCTGTCCCAGTGTTGCATGCTTACGCGTGGAACAAGAGCGGTCTGACGCGTGTCTCTTGTAGGGAGCACTATGCTGCAAGCCGGAAGGTCGCGGGTTCGATTCCCGATTAGGTCATTAGATTTTTCAATTGACCCAATCCTTCCAGCCGCATTATGGCTCTGGGATCGAATCGAGCTCTAACAGAAATGAGTACCAGGAATCTTCATGGGAGTAAAGGGTGACTGGCGCGTTAGGCTGACAACCTCACGGCCATCTGTGAGTCTACAGTCTAGAAAATGTGGCAGCCTCGAAGTGTCACAACCCTATTGACTTCCACGGCCTATTAGGGGATAGATTTACCTTTTTATTTTTATATGTATCTTGTGTTCTGAATGTTCTGAGTCTAATCTCAGGGCATATGATTCCCTTCTGATCTTCCTACCTCCTTCTATAGGCCTTAAGTATGCTACATTGCTTGAATGCTCCGCGGGAAACATTCGGAGGCCTGAAGGAGAGACGGAAAGAGAGGGATAGTGGAGTAGAAACTTCACAGCCAATGACCGCCCGCCATTGTCTTATAGGCACGTCTGAGAGGGTAAAGCGCTGGGAAGTGACGTAGAAAGCAAGTTCAGTAGGGGCTTTGCAGGCATTGGGGTGCCAACTCGGAATTATCTCCAGGACCGAGGAAAACCATGGAAAATCTTGATCAAGTTGGCCTGTCGCAGGAACTTCCGTTTATAAAATGACTTCTAGCCAGCAGTCCGGCATCAAATATACGAACCCTAACGTCATTCCCTATCTGGCTGTTGCGTTATTTGCAAAAGTTTACAGATTTGAAGAGTACTATATGCTTGGATATAACGCCGCGTAGTCCGTCGAAAGTCAATCAATGTTTCGGAGGAACATATAGCCTCCATCTTCAGGGTTGAATAAGCCGAGCAACATACCAAAATGAAAGCAGGTCGCTTAAAGATGTCATAACCTCAAACCTGCTTACGTTTACAGGTTTGTACAGAGTTCGTTTCGTGTATATACTTCGAATGGCAACGAACAATTTTATGTACATGTGCAAGACTGTATATACAAAATATATATATATATATATACATATGTACATACACACACATGCATGCGCGGAGTTCGTTTAAATAATATTTAAGTTCCTCCTTCATAGAAAACACATTACATCTCCGCTACAGAGACCAACCGGTTAATGCTGTGTAGGGAAACAGCCGCTGTTTATTGTGAGAACCATATGGCACACACAAATACACTGTGTGGGTAGAATGCAAAGTTTTGTAATATATACGTGTACAAATCCAGGTCGTACCTCACTGGAAACACATTACGTCTTCGCTACAGAGCCCAACCGGTTAATGCTGTTTAGGGGAACAGTCGCTGTTTATTGTGAGAACCGTACGGAACACATAAAGACAGTGTGGGGGGGAAAATGCAGTTCTTTTCATGTTGAAAATTGTGTTACCACGTTCTTAAAAAGCCAATGAACCAAATGGAATGGTACATGAGAGAGTAAAATGAAATATCCTTCGAAATTTTTCGACATTCTAAGCGTATGAGGACAGGAATACAAGTCCTCGCACGGCGTTAGTTGGCATGTGCCAGAGGTTGTCCAGGGTCCGGTGCTGATGGGTCCTAACCTCCGTTCCATAATGTCGCAGATAAGGGAACAATACGAGAATCTGTGTATAATGGACCGCGCGATAAGCTCCTGCGACACAGCACAGCTGCCAAACACGCGAGGCACGCAAAAACGTCAGCAAGAAGGCGCGTGAGAGAGAGAGAGAGAGAGAGAGAGATCCCGGAGGGCGTCCAGACAAGCCGCTCCGCTGCGGGCACTCAAGAGAGTCGTGACAGGGCGATCGTAACGGAAAGGTGCACTACTCCCCGTGATAAGTCAGCATGTGACTTAATACAAGTAAACATCTCTATAGTCATTCTAGAGAAGCTGATGGTAGCTCAGTTTCTCAACAAATTTTTCTCTTTTTAATGGAAACTGGAAGTTCCTTTCGCGTGCACAAGAGCTCAGCACCGGACCCTATCCTGAGCCACCCAGATCCAATCCACACCCTCACATCCTTTTCCATGCAGATGTTCTACTTCCTTCGAGCTCTTTTGAAATAAATTATTGTAAAAGTATGCATTTTCATCTTCCCCACAAGTGCTACACCCCCAGCCCGTCCCACCCTCCTTGATTTGATAATCTCAGGAATATAATTTAAACAAGCGAATTGTGTGAATGTTTCAGCATGAAGAGGAAAAGATTTTAGAGCTACAGAAATTTTGTTACTGATTCTCCCTTTGAAGTCCAGCTCCATCGTTCGCAACCTCGGTACTAGATGGAGGACAGTGGTCAGCTTCACGCCCCTGCCGCTTTACCCCAGCACAAATTGGATAACAGGCTGGGTGGGCCCCAGAGACAGTCTGGAAGATGTGAAGAAGAGCATAATCTCTTGCCCTTACAAGGAATGTAACCCAGATTCCTGGGCCGTCCAGCCCGTAGCCTGTCGCTATACCGACCATCTGTTAACACTTGTGGTACATATAATTACCACTAAGTTCTAGTGTTCACGTGAAACACTGGGCCTGGGACATGCCAGTTCATTTCTAGACGCATGTGGTCCCGTGGAGAGCACAGGTTACTATTCAGTTGCTACGAGGAAATGTTGGAAAACGTAGCGTTTGTGGCGCAGCCTGTACAGAGCGCCAGATTGGAAGAACGAGAGAAGTGAGGGCGGCGGACGATTTATCTTATTGAGTTCGCAAACGACAGTAAATTGAGCTGGGATCCTCCTCGCTCCTTCCACCCGCCCCGTCTATCCTGCCCTTCATTTTGTAAAGAGAAAAAGCAACAGTCACAATGTCGTCTGTCTTCGATCTATCTCGATCTATCGCATGCCACCGAACGGCTTGATAAGGAGCTGATGAAGTTATCAGTAATACACACCATCCATTCTGGCGCCACACAGACAACAGTGTCAACCGGAGCGAAATTTTTACGCCAAGTGAAAATCTCAAGTCACAATCATACTAAGGTTTAAACTGAACCTGGACATAGAATGGCGTCTAGCGAGCTTACTGCTCTACTGGAAATGTATGCCAGTCCGTCCGTGTGTAAGCGCGTCCGTTGTTTAATCCTTCGAAGACTGAATTTCTTCTAAATAATATATATAAATTCAGTTCGTACCTCACAGGAAACACTCCGCTACAAATCCAAACCGGTTAATGCTGTTTGGGAGAACAGTCGCTGTTTATTGTGAGAACCGTAAGGAATACATAAATACAATATGTGGGCAGAATGCAGAGTTTTAGTGTGTTAAAACAGGTGGTAGATGTAGTAACCACTGGGCTTTAAAGGGCATTATAGCGCTCGGTGATGCGTGCTCTAATTCAATATAAAACAGTAAACACACGCAGAGATTTGGTTCAAATTGGGAAGACTGACGATCACGCGACACGAAGGTCCCAAGACATTTCGATTTTCCTGTAGGCACTTTAGGTTGGCAGGACTGGGACTTGCTCAAAATGGTGGGGGAACAAAGAGAAAATTATAACATTTAACGAAGTCTCATACTGAGGCCGCGCCATAGCTCAAGCGGTTAGTCGCTGACTTCCCACCGCGGCGGCCCGAGTTCGATCCCAGGTCTGGTCAAGTGGGATTTGTGGTGGACGAAGTGGCGCTGGGGCAGGGTTTCTCGGAGTACTTCGGTTTCTCCTGCCAATATTCATTCCACCAATTGCTCCATAATCACCCTCACCTATCATCTGGGGCTGGTAAAATAGGCCAGAAGTGGCCGCAGTACAAGGGACTTAGTCCCACCCCACTAACAATAAAGAAAAGTCTCATACTGTCTGTCTTCCGGATGATGATGAAAATGAAAGTGACTGTCGCAACAGAGATGTCACTGACCACGATCTCCTCCCCCCCACCTCTTACCCTATGTGAGCACACAGTGAGAGGTAATCCTGTCCCCACTTTGCCTCCCTACTCACTTCTATATTCTGACTGACAGTACAAGACGTACTGTAAGTTAAGGGTAGAAACACCGTGACAACAACTGACGGAACCAAGAGGGTTAGCCCAGCGGCAGTGAGTAGGATGTATTTCCCATCGCAATTGCTGATCCACGTAGTTTTTCCTTAGTCATTCCAGACCAGGCCTATAGACTTACATTATCTCTTCAAAGCATGAAGTCCCTCTAAAACGCAAAGTAGTGTTCCTACCTCAAAGAAAACACACATCAACATTACAGATAAGAACTGATTACGGAAATAACCGCTGTTTACTGTGACAATCATACGAAGCACATAACCACGCTGTATGAAAAAATAGATGAGTGACTTCATTTTAAAACAGGTGGTAAATATAGTTACCATTTTGCAAAAACTATAAATCAGTCGACCGTTACAAAATATAGAATTTGGTTTGCGCAGAGAAAAGCGGGTGGAGGAGAGACGTGGGAACGTAATTGGTCTTTACCCAGTCGGTATCAAACCCGAGACCTTTTGTGCCGAATCCAACACTCTTGTTACAGGATTACACATATAAAATACGTTATGTAAAATTAATGTATATATATATTCAGTAAAGCATAATATGTGACAGATTTTACTAGTATTTGAACACTGACATATTGTGAGATCTTCAAGGTTATGATTTTCTAAGATGTAACGCCGTGTTGTCTGGTAGAAAGGTACTGATGTTTTGGACGAACGTACTGCCTCCATTTCAAGGATCTAAGAAATCATTACTCATTAGTTCCAAACGTTGGTGTCCGTCTGTCAGACAAAAGCCGTAAGCACCTCAAGTCTCGTTAGTGGCCTAATCCTCTGCGTTGAGTCCGCTAGATCCAGAGACGCGCTGTCCTCGCTCCATGAGTGAGATCTGCTGCAAGTCGGGCTGTGTTACTCTGAAAGGAGGACAGAAAGTGGATGGGGGGGGGAGATCTAATGTACTTTGTTTCGTGTTCTGAACTACAAAATTACATTTTATGTTATTATTTTAACTTTCCAGAAAGTGGAACAAAACGAACCAGCATTGCGGTAGGAAGGGAATTGAAGTTTAAAGAGAGCAGTCTCTCTGTCTGCGCCGCCCCACGTATCTGCTTGCCCTTAATTTAATTTCAGATGTATTTTCCATGAAGCCATTACGCGAAGAGCCTTAGGGACAAGCTTTGACCGCACTCGTGGACAGGATAGCCTGCAATACGTCTAGAAATTGATAACGCTGATAAAAACGTTTTTCTTGTGTTGTTCAACGAAGTTTTCAGCACCGAGAACTTATACCGCCGGGGAGTTGGACCATACATGAATGACTAGAAAGGATTTGGAAGGAAACAGCCGTAGTGTATCCCGACATTTTTCAGGAAGGACTGAGGAAAATTACCGAAGTCCTAAGTCAAAAGAGCCAGTGTTCTGACTGATTCCTTCGGATAATTCCGTATTCATTCGCGTTGCCTGAAATGGCTGGACACACGCCCCTTAGAAGCCGGAATTTAATTTAAATATTCCATGCAGAAGCAAGGCTCTTATCTAACCTGACCTCACTTAATACAAAACGAACGTAAGTTAAAAATGAAATAATTGCTGGAGTTAATTAATTAAGCACAGCGGCAATAAGACGTATGGAAGTGTGGGGGTATAGCGCCACTATTCTTACCTTGACAACAGATGGAGATGGGTGATCAGTTTCACACCTCGGCCGCTCTACTCCCGGGGAACAGGCCCCTTTTCCACAATGAAATATAACACGACGTAACCAAAGAGTAATGTCACCTAACGTAAACTAACCTGTCATGGAAGAGACACGTATGTCCGTAGGTAGGTCAACAGGGTGAATTCCTGCTGGTCCTCGCCAGCACAGTCATTCTTAGTTCTGGTTCCCGCGGGACCCATTGCAATATTTTTCTCTCTTACTACTCTGACTCCGTAGAACTGCAACTCTCGAACTATATTTAAATATGCAGTTCCTACCTCACAGAAAACATACTTATTTCCATTCATGCCGTAACCGGTTAATGCTATTTAGGGAAATAATCGCTGTTTACTATGAGAATCACACCACACTCTGTGGGCAGAATGCAGTTTTTGAATATCAGAACATGTGTGCCAATGTGCTTTTAATGCTTAGTTGATGATAAAGCTGACACATGTTATGAACTTCACACACTATAATGTGTTACTTAAATATACCTCTCTATCTTTCTATGGCCCTTCGGACCTTGGCTGCTTTTCCAGTTTTTTAATCCTATACACAGTAGGTAGGAATCATTGGACGAGTGATCAGCCCGTCGACACACAGAACAACACAAACATAGAATATAAGCACACAGACATCCTGCCTCGAGTGGGATTCGAACCCAAGATCCTATTGCTCGAGCGGTGAAAGACGCTTAATGCCTCAGACCGCGCGGCCACTGTGATCGGCTGCAGTAGACCTAGCTAGTCTATTTCGGAGCTTCTGTTTCAGGAATGCTCTAGAACAGTGCTTCTCAACCGCCGGGCCGCGGCCCAGTAGTGGGCCCTTGCATCAATTACACTGGGCCGCGAGAGGCTCTTCTGGAATTTGTCATTTTCATTTTCTAAGCATTTTTCATGAATAAATGTTTTATAGTGGAAATATTCTGAGGAGAATAATATTTGTGTCGAGAAGCTCAGACATGGAACACCTAAATCTGTGTAGAATTGTCAGTGACCAAGCCGCATATTTTTAAACATGGAAGTATTCATTAATGATCGGGAATTTTCAGACATCCAAATCTTTTAAATTCGGGAAAGGCAATACCGATGTTTATGACCAGTCACAAAAATTGTCTGAAAGCCGAATACAACAATGGGCGGCATATTCTCTGTTCTCAGAACTGAGCGAAATAACATGTGTTGCAAATGTCAGTGACCAATCAGCAAGGAAGTATAAAGAAAATGTTTCCACTGAAATTGAAGATCAAGGCAGTCTGTATCCGGTTCTCAAATCTAGTAATACTGAATACTGTTTCTTCGCAAGTTTGCATTGCAGTATGTAAGTGCTTGTTTCGAAACCTGAGTGATTCAAATTTTAATACGAATAACAGACAGGGGACTTTGTTTAATTTTGGTGTTAAGAAATCTCGTATTGAAGGTGTTTGCGTCGCAACAAGTAGTGATTCAGCCACCTCAAGCCTACTTAGCGATCTCCAGGATGTACAAAACGAAGGGAAAACCACCAGCACACAGAAAAAAGTCTGCATCCATTCGTAAGTACATGGACAGCTACTTAAAATTAAGTGCTTCGCCGGCAAGTTGACATCCTTCTGCTTCTTCCCCTACTCAGCTGACTTCTATGTTGAGTTAAGATGCATAAATAATTTTCTCACTGCCGTCTTTTTCAAACCAACATCATTAAAATCAATTTAATAATACAATAATCAATTTTACGCTGAATAACATAAGTTTTTGGTGATGAGCATGGGATATGTCAATGAAAATTAGCACAAATTAATCTAATGATGTTGGTCTTAGGAAACTACAAAATGCTACAAGATTTCAGTAGTCCAGTCATTGATAGGTAATTAAATGTAATTTTATGTTTGTCAACACCGTATACATAAGTGTACTAATACTCTTTATGATTATGCTATAATTAATTACTAATATTACATTAGCTTAATGCATGAACTTTAACAAAGCTGGAAAGGTATTTACGAGTAAATTTGTTGGGACTGGGCCCTCGTCTTATAAAAAAGGAACTTACTGGACCGCGGTCTCATAAAGGTTGAGAACCACTGCTCTAGAACATAAAGCAGACTTCGTACCTCGCTACTAAAGAAATTACAAAAATTAAAAAAAAAAAACCTGAGAAATATATAACGATGTCTATTCGCTCCTACAGTAAACTGAATCCATCTCATATACTAGCGAGTGAGTGAAACATTTTTTTATTGCTAGTGGGGTGGGACTAAGTCCCTTGTACTGCGGCCACTTCTGGCCTATTGTACCAGCCCCAGATGATAAGTGAGGGTGATTATGGAGAAACTGGTGGAATGAAGATTGGCAGGGGATACCGAAGTACTCGGAGAAAACATGTCCCAGCGCCAAGTTGTCCACCACAAATCCCACTTGACCAGACTCGGGATCGAACCCGGGCCGCCGCGGTGGGAAGCCAGCGACTAACCGCTTGAGCTATGGCGCGGCCCTGAGTGAAACATTTCAATCCTTCCTTAAGAACTCAGAGGTTATTGTAGTGTACCGCCTGCTGTAACATTCAAGAACTCCGCGTTCTGCCCACACACACTGCACTTACATGTGCTCCGTACGGGTTCTGTATCTCTCTAAACAATTCGCCAACTGGTCTTCATGATGGAAATGCGGTGTGTTTTCCGTGAGGTTCAAAGTGAATTTTTGGTACAATTCTGAAGAAATACAGGCATGTGAGTGTGTCAACGCCGTATCATATTCTTATTTCAGCGTAAGTTTGTGTCTCTTACTAGAACCAAGTACGAAACTTAATCCCAAATGGCACGGAAATGCAGCCATATTCATGTAACCAGTGCGCACGGCGGGCAGTCAAGCCATGTGAGAACGTCCCTGCTGCACGGTGCAGCTTATAAACACGAACCGATGATTCCAATTAAAGAATAGCTCTGTTCATAAACTTGTTATCCGCTCGGTTTCAATGTAATTAACTCCATCCCTGCATGCAGACCTTGTTAAACTGACAAATTCGCGCAAGCGCACGAACACGGCACATATTCGTACACTCGCAAGCAAAATGCACACAACTTACACACCCTTCTTCCATAGATGTGCCAGTTTAGAGGTCCTTAGTTATTTGATGCTTGAGGTAATGTTCGGTGTTTCTGAGACGCCACTGCAGACTAACGCCACGCAGTGGCGACTTTCAGAACCTAACAGCCGTTCATGTGATGGGAATACTCCCTATTTCTTATGAACCACGGAGGTTCATTACCGTGTACACAACAGCCCGTTACTGGACCCTATCCTACACAATGCATACCGTCATAGCCTATTACGTTAGGTTCCAGATCAATATTGTCCATCTACGAGTATACAGCAGCGATAGCTCAGTCACTATAGTGACCAGGCTACGGGCCCGATGATAGCGGAATTCTGGACCGATTCCCAGCAGAGGCCGGAGAGTTTTCTCCGCTGCGTCCAGACCAGCTTTGGGGCCCACTCAGCCTTCTACCTGATGTGCGACTGGACTTCCTTCCCCGGGGGTAAATCACCAGAGTGTAATTCTGGCCACATAATTCCGTTTATTGCCGAGGTTACAAATTGGTGGAGCTATGCCTCCACCCCCACCCTAATTCTTCACAGTGTGGTTGGTACTTAATTAAGCAGAGAGACAGCTTTACATTTATGTTACCTTCATATTCCATCTACTCTTGGGTCTCCCAAGTGATTTCTTCCGCTCAAATTTCGCGGCTAAATTTACGTATTTAGTTATAATGAACAAAAAATGTCCATAAGCAAACGTATAGAGGTGTGTAAACCGTCCAAAGGCGAGGCTCAGTGCTTGTGCCCTGTGATGAGGGCTACACGGAACGTTAGTCAACCAATGGCCCACAGGCCGAGTGAGGTACATGGCCCAGACTGGAGACGCGCGCTGCAATGAGCCCACCACCGAACCCGGCTGCACGGGTCTCGGGGAAGTGACGCAGTGCGGACCGCAGGGGGGGGGGGGGGGAGTGGTCCTGTCACAGCGCTCAGCTAACCGGCTCGGTGTCACACACTGCTGGGTCCTTCGGAAATTCCTGATAACGTTATAACCTTTCTCCAGTGCAGTAACCAAATGCATTGTCACGTGGTCGTGTTCAGGTCGCACATCACAGCATCGGTCGGCACGGTATGAATATGTCTTCCTGCCCGGGGGTACGTGGTTCGAACATCGCGGAACGCATAGCTAAAGGCAATTTCTTATGGAGTCACCCTGTCGCTCCAGGCTAAAGTGGAATTGGTATTTAAACACTAGGGCGATGTCAGCTTACAGTGCAGCACGATATATCGGCATTCGGCATTAATCAACCTTGGCAAGAGATGACACGAAGTTAATCTTCTACATCCCAGTAGTTCCTCTAAGTACCGTCTGTTTTAACATTACAAACAACTTTACATTCTGCCCACGCAATGTATTTATATTTCCTATGATTCTCACAAACCCATGAAACTAGTTAGGCTGATTAAAATGTGTTTAAATGAAACTAGTAGTAAAGTCCGTACAGGTAAATATTTCTTTGATAATGTTCCTATCCAAAAAGGCCTAAAGCCGGTCACGGTAGCCGAGCGGTCTAAGGCATGCACTGTCTTCGCTCTCTCGGAAGCCGGGATCGTGGGTTCGAATCCCACTCAGGGCATGAATGTTTGTGTGCGTTTTTCTGTGTTTGTGTACAGGTAGAGGCCTTGCGACGAGCTGATCACCCGCCCAAGGAGTCCTACCGTATGTCTAAGATCTAGTAAAAACCGAAGTGAACGGAGAGTTTCATGGAGGTAGGCTTAGGCCCAAAATGAGGGCTGTAGCGCCAATGAAAAAAAAGGCCTAAAACATGGAGGTGCTTTATCGCGATTGCTTTTCAACTCTGATTTAGAATATGCCTTTCGGAAAGACGAGAAAAACCAGGCAGGTCTGAAATTAAATCGGGGACATCACCTGCTGGCCTATGCTGATGGTATGGATCTATTGAGTGATAACATGAATACCATAAAGAAAAACACAGAAAGGACTGAAATTAAACGGGACACATCAGCTGCTGGTCTGTGCTGATGATGTGAATCTAATGGGTGATAACACAGACGCAAGAGAAACACAGAAACTTTAATTAAAGCCAGTAAGGAGGTAGGTGTAGAAGTAAATGCAGAGAAAGGTAAATAAATGTTGCATTTCGTCACCAAAATGCAAGGCAAAGTCATGACATAAAGATAGCTAAGAGGTCCTTTGAAAATGTGGCACACTTCAGATATGTGGAAACGACAATAACAAATCAAAATTTGATTCATGAAGGAATTAAGAGGAGAATGAATTCGGGTAATGCTGCTACCATTCAATCCAGAATATTTTGTCTCCACGTCTGCTTTTTAAAACATATACAAAACTATAATTTTGCCTGGGGCTCAATATGGGTGTGAAACTTGGTCTCTGACATTAAGGGAGGAACACAGACTGAGGGTGTTTGAGATCAGGGTGCTGAGGAGAATATTTGGACCGAAGAGAGATGAAGTGACATGAGGTTGGAGAAAACTGCATAATGAGGAACTTTGCCAAGTACAATTAGAATGGTTGGCTAAGGAGGATGAGATGGGCTGGGCATGTAGCACGAATTGGGAGATGATGAATGCCTGTAGGATATTGACGAGAAAGCCAGAAGGCAAACGACCACTACGAAGACCAAGACGTTGATGAGCGAATCATAATAATAAAATTGAACTTAGAAAGATAGGATGGGGTAGTATGGACTGGATTGATCTGGCTCAGGATAAGGAACAGTGGAAGGTTCTTGTGAACACGGTAATGAACCTTCGGGTTCCATAAAATATTTTGTAAATTTCTGAGTAGTTGCACGACAGGCGGCTTCTCAAGAGGGGCTCAGCTCTATAGTTCTCATAATAAAGAGCGATTATTTCCCTAAATAGCACTAAGGTGTTGGTCTCCGTAGCGGAGATACTGTGTGTTTTCTGTGAGGTACGGACCAAATCTATAAAAACTATTTAAATGATTTTTATGCTTCCAAGTAGTAAATAACTGAACCGAGTAGAATCCACGACAAACCGGGCAGGGCTATAAGTAGCCTCAGCATACGCAGTGATTCTGTTGGTATCTCACTGTACAGGCCTATAAGCAGCCTCAGCACACGCAGTGATTCTGTTGGTACCTCAATGTACAGGCCTATAAGTAGCCTCAGCACACTCAATGATTCTGTTCGTATCTCACTGTACAGGCCTAAATTTTGACTGAAATTTGCACGGGGTGCCCCAGACTTACTTCAAAGCAGGTAAACATATTGGGATTTTAAAAAAATTAATTCAGTTTCGCATCTATGTTCATTTCTAACTGAAACAGAGGACGCAACTTGTTGACACTGCAAACACGGAAGGCTGTGCAGGCAAGTGAACACCTGCTACGAGGCAAACACGAACCACAACGATCGCTAATTTAAACAAACAAAAGATTCCCAACGTTGGAGCAAGACAAGAGTACACTTGTGGCAGCCACAGACTTGATAGCCCACCTGCTTTAATATTAGAGAACTAGACTAGACGGTGTCCCATACCTCAAGAAGTAATGTCCATAGTCATCGGTATGAGAAACAGACTCTGTATGGTCTATTGCTAAGCGAGAATACTCGGTTTCGTAATGCAAAAAACAGTGGTGTCCACAGCTTGCTTGCTTGCTTGCTTGCTTGCTTGATAACCGTTTAAATAGTAACGCAATTGCTATAGGGCACCACTGCTGTAAATAATATAATATTAGTCCATGATATGTATGCAGTGCCCGTCTTGTAGTGCACTCAATTTCACCTGTTATTTCACGACATGTTTCGGCAACATAGTGCCATCATCAGGTACTCCATTTACGCTAATCTATTGCATTGCTTGCCATTATTTGTCACTGCAAAATTATTTAAAAAGTATTTAAAAAATGTTCGTCAACTATAATATTTTTTTACACTAAAAACTTGTTAAGATTATTCATCTTATGTGTCCTAATTCAAACCCGCGCATGGTTCCTCCACTATGGGAGTCGTTCCTCTTACACTCCGTGTATATCGTGTCTCGTGATGTGTGTTCCCTTCTTGGCTGCGGGTGTTACAAGTAAGAAGTTTTTAGTGTAAAAAAATTATTATAGTTGACGAACATTTTTTAAATACTTTTAAAATAATTTTACAATGACATATAATGGCAAGTAATGCAATAGATTAGCGTAAATGGAGCACCTGATGATGGCACTATGTTGCCGAAACATGTCGTGAAATAACAGGTGAAACTGAATGCACTAGAAGACGGACACTGCATACATATCATGGACGAAAATCAGTGCAACAGGACGCTAAAATACATTATAATATTGGTCTGTAACCTATTCCTATAAGACTATTGTAATGAAAAACAATTTAAGATATTTTAAAAAGACGACGGCATTCTGTTAGTCTACCTAACAAAAAAATCCGTGGTTTTAGTCTGAAAGCAAACTATACCGACCGAGCGACCGACGTTTGTTGGCAAAGTTGGAAGGTCCCGGGTTCGAATCCCGAAGGAGTCATTGGATTTCTTTCAGTTGACCTAATCCTTCCAGCAGCACTGTCGCCCTGGGGTTGACAGCCTCAAGCAGAAATGAGTACCAGGAGTATTTCTGGGGGGTAATGGGCGACCGGTGCGTTAGGCTGTCAACCTCAGCGCCATCTGTGAGCCGATCGTCTAGAAGAGGTGGGAGCCACGACGTCTCACACTCCTATGAGCCCTGTTACAGGGATAGGTTTACCTTTTAAGAAATTAACGGCCGTGGGAATTCGCTGCGCCGACCACGCGACGCTCTCTATCCGGTAAAGTTGGCTATTCTACCTAGGGAGTCCTAAATCCAGGAAAGGAAGCAAAGTGTCCTAAGTTATTCTATCCGAAGCAAACTTTACTTAAAAGTTAAATCAAGGCTTCAGAGAGCACATCATATGTGGAAAACACTTTAGTGATGTTCCATTTATCTCGTGTTTGTGTGGTTTTTCACTTTTCTGGATTGAGTTAGTGCTGAAGAAAGGAGTTCACGTTTACCACGAGCTCTGGCGTGAAATTACCGAACTAACCCGTGGCGATGTGTTTACAGAACGCCACCATTAAATGACCTCAAACAAACACTTCTTTCTGACAACGCCACTCAACTGAGGGCACAGAGCCCTGGGGATAGACGGATTACGTGCGAGGGAAAGAGATAAGATTTTCTCACGAGGGCTTGTTTACCGTGCCTGCGGTCTTGTAAGGCAGGATAGCAAACAGCAGCATTTGTAAAACTCCACGAGACACGTTTAATGACTTATATGAATATTTAAATGCACTCTGCGTTTGTCTGGTGAACACTCACGCCATCTCATTGTCAGATCGATAATTTTCTAGGCTTTATTTTTTCCGCCAGGAATGAAAACCACAAACAGCAAATCAGGCAAAAGACAGAATAAATCACATACGCTAATAAACATATTCTCTAGCTTTCTTACATACCAACACACACATGAGGTAGAGAATATACAGTAAGAGGATAAAATGAGAAATAATGGGAAAAGTGACAGACATTTTATATTAAAAGTTGGAGGAGAAAGAGCACCATGTTGTTAGAAACCAGGTCTCGCCCTCTCTTCCTTGTGATAAGGGCAGTTTGAAAGTGAAGATGTTAAGACGGTTATAAGCTGTAGCTTGAGACAGGAGCCGCGGGGTTTTGATTTCCTGAATTATTATAATAATTCAGGAAATCAAAACCCAAATTATACAGTTCAATAATTATTGAACTGTATAATTTGGGTTTTGATTTCCTGAATTATTATAATAATTCAGGAAATCAAAACCCAAATTATACAGTTCAATAATTATTGAACTGTATAATTTGGGTAAAAAATAATGACTTTGACAGCAACGGACCTTTTTTTTATTACTAGTGAGGTGGGACTTAGTATCCTGTACTGCGGCCACTTCTGGCCTATTATACCAGCGCGAGATGATAGGTGAGGGTGATTGTGGAGGAATTAGTGGAATGAAGATTGGCAGGGGAAACCGAAGTACTCGGAGAAAACCTGCCCCAGCGCCACTTTGTCCACCACAAATTCCACTTCACCACAACCGGGATCGAACCCGGGCTGCCGCGTTGGGAAGCTAGCGACTAACCGCTTGAGCTATGGCGCGGCCCTTACGGGCCTTAATTTTGATNTGATGAAGTTTATACCCGGGAGGGACTGCATGGGAAGCACGTAGTAGCAACTTAGAACTTGGGAACAGTCTCAGCACTTGCAAACCACGGAAATCCTTTCGGATGTACACTGACTTCTAGCCAGGCGGACAGAAGAATGTAGGAGTACGCTAAGTTTCCCCTAACAGATGTGCTGTCTCTTTATCGTTAGAACAAGTGACAAGTCACGTGTATCAGTAACTGGTAAGCCAGTCTTGCCCTTGCTGTTTCCTGCCGCGGACCTAATACAGGATACTCAAAAATAATATGAAATACACTCCTTACTCTTACCAATATGTACGGTAGCCACGGATATGTGCAAGTGTTGCGGCAGGGGATTGGATGCGATCTAAATGGCCACGTGTAATCCGTAGTTAATTACAGGAGTAAGTTTTCATTTCTTACTTCGAGTGTTACTGCATGCTTGAGGGATCAGCCACTGCACACTCTGACCCTGACAGCGACAGCTGCAAAATTTTGGATGTTCCTGTTCTAAAACTACAAGGCATTAAAATGAGAAGAGGACCGGGAGAACTTTTAATAATTTGGCCTAGCAGAGAGATTAATTACTTCTTTCTTAGTGTTGAAAAAATTTCTGTATATTTTGCATACAGATTTAAATAACTATCGAGTGTGTAAACCAGATGTCTGGCAATGTAAACACCCAAGTTTCTAATCACACTGTAGCGTAGAAAGAAAGAAGGCGGACTGTTATTAATATTCTGAATATAATTCGCGGAGTACCCTCACTTATTAGTTTAAATTAGTTTAAATCACAAGCCTTATTGTTTCGTCGTGCAGAAGTTGGTACACCTTGCTGGCGATTGTACCTTTTAGTTAATGGCCAAGGAGCCCCATACATAATTAAAATGCAGGCATAGATTAACATGCAGAAGTTTCGTTTAACTTTTTGATTTACTACCTTGGACGTACAAAAGGTCTTTCATTAGAAGCACTCAACTGGGCTCAGGGGGCGGTCGGTAACGTCACAAGTTCCAGAAAGCTGATTTTTGTACAGTGCTGTGAAAGCTATCGTGATCCCGAGGTACCTAACTGGATCGCTAATTACTTTCTGCAGTGCGCATGCGCAAATCGGCGGCATGAGGTACAGATCTTTGCATAATGCTCCAGACTTTGACCCCGTTTGCTTCACGTGGAGCATCGCGTCTCGAGTCGAGATCTGCCCCCCACTCCAGCAACTTCGAACGCTCCATTACGGCCCTACGAAACAAGATGTCCGCCCAAATAATACGCACAAATCTAGTTTCTACTCACAGAAACACACCGTTAATACCCTTTGAAGAATTAATCACTGCTGACTGTGAGAACCATTCATCATTCATTCATTTGCGTGGGCAGAATGCGCATTTTCTAAACGTTGAAGTTATTACTGTACTTCAAGGGTTTAACAAAACAGTAGGTCATACACGATCATGATATAGATACTAACATCCAGGAACAACCTGAACTCTCCTTACACGATCATGGTATAGATGTTAACATCCAGGAACAACCTGAACTCTCCTTACACGATCATGGTATAGATGTTAACATCTAGGAGCAACCTGAACTCCCCTTATGCAAAGAGGGGCCGCCTATGAAGAGGAAAAGGATCCTGTATTTGGTTTCACCAAGATAAGGTATCTGTTTCTTGCCGACGCACTGATCAGATCTCATCAACTCTGCTCAGTGGGAGGTAACGGCCCGCAAATGGAGTAAAACTACATTCAAAATTAGCCGCGCCATAGCTCAAGCGGTTAGTCGCTGGCTTCCCATTGCGGCGGCTCGGGTTCGATCCCGGGTCTGGTGAAGTGGGATTTGTGGTGGACAAAGTGGCGCTGGGGCTGGTTTTCTACGAGTACTTCCGCTCACAGATGGCGGTGAGCTTGTCAGCCTTACACGCTGGCCGCATTTCACCCCCCAGGAAGATTCCTGGTACTCGTTTCTGTTAGAGGCTGGGTCGACCTCAGAACCATAGTACGGCTGGAATAATTAGGTCAACTGAAAATTCAATGACCTCGTCGGGAATCGAAACAGTGACCTTCCGGTTTGTAGCATAGTGCCTGAACCGACTACACTACATCGTCTCCCTCATCAGATGGATACGAACATCAAAATCATAGTTTAAATCGTCCGAATAGGCCGCTGACACAGCTCATGATATTGGTGATGATGATTTTGATGATAAGTCCATGGATCGGAGTCTTGCTTATACTTGAGAAGCTTTTAGTATCTAACTTAGTCAAGAAAATTCCAGCCGTACTAAGGCCTTGCGGTCGATTCAGCCTCTAACAGAAATGAGTACCAGGAATCTTCCTGGGGGTAAAGGGCGGCCGGTGCGTAAGGCTGACAACCTCACCACCGTCTGTGAGCTGACAGTCTAGAAAATGTGGGAGCCTCGACGTCTCACAGCCCTATGGGCATCCATGGCATGTTACAGGGAGAGTTTTACTTTTTTTACCTTTACTTATTCAAGAAATTTCGGCTCTTTTGTAACCCCAAGGTTCATTGCAGTATCTATAACAGCCCGCCCACTGGACGCTATCCTGAGCCAGTTGAATCCATTCCAAACACTGCCATTCTGTACCCGTGACACTGATTTCAATATTTTCATGTGTAATATTTCGTTGTTAAATTAAAGGTGAGATAATTTGAGCCCCTCCACCCAAGAAGTACAACTTTTATGTCCTTCTGTCTGCCTGCAAAACAATTGGAAATGGAAACTTAATTTGAATGTTCACGTGTGGCTTGCCTCCGCTTGAAAATACAGTTATTTGGTTTCATAATTCTGGACTCGAGGGAAACGCAGAGAAGCGCACCCCCCCCCCACTCTATGAACGCTGTTAGGTACAGTAGGAAGCCGATTATACGTTGCATTTGTACACTGAAATAAATGGGTCTTTTGGTAATAGTTCCATAGGTCAAAATATAGAACTTTTGGGGGTCTGTGAGGAAGATACGAGAGAAGTCAAAGTTCTGCAATTACTTGCCACGCTGCGATACTCCTTTCCTGTTTTATGAGCCTCGATGGAGGTCCAGAGAGGGTGCAGAGGGCGGAGGAAAGTGTTACTGGGATCACTTGCTGCAGGCCAAGAGAAGCTCCTCAGAAACCTCTGATTGGACACTCCCCTGCTTCAGCCGTCCAGACAGCACTGATTTCCTGTTTCGGCACTAAATTGCGGCCTTTCGGCGATATAATAATATTTAAATAAAAAAACTGCACAGATGGCCGTTGATATGAGACCCCCTCACAACAGAGAAGAAAGGCGCAGAGATGTTCCAGTGTGTTCTACAACCTGACTGAAAAACATTGTCCGTCCTCCTACACACCTCACTGAAGGCCCCACACAGTATTTACACACACTTTGCTCCCGTTGTGGGAGTGGGTAGAGACCGAGTTCCCTGGTATCGCCGCCTCAAATGGGCCTATTTCACCAGATTCTGGTGATATGGAGAATTCGTGGAATGGTGACTGGTGGAGGAAAGCTGAAGTGTCACTTTGTCCATCACAAATGCGACATGTGCTGCCTTGAGCCTGAAAACGTTACCCCCAAGGTGAAAAGTCGGCGACCACGCGTTGGGGCTGAGGCAAGCCCACTTCAGTCGTTGTTAATTTATCATCTGAGTATGCATAATGCGTACAGTCCGTCATCAGAACTGAGTGCCATACGCGCTGCCGTATATATTTATGTATTGTTTATTTAACGACGATGTCAGTGGCTCAGAATGTACAGTGCAGTAATTTTTCTAACAGTAATTTTTCGTGAATTTGAAAGGACGTGGAAGGAAGCTGTCGTGGCCAATTTCAAACTATCTTGCTGTTCTTCTAATGCGTCTGAGTAACATAATGAATAGTCGATGTTCCGGCCGAGATTCGAACCCGTCACCTCATGAACAGTCGGTAGAAACACTAACGCTCGACCGAGGGCGCTCGCGTTACAGCCAGAAAGCGCTTTGCTTATCTGTCTCTTTTGTAGGATCTGGGGTCCTTACAGCGGTCGTTATGAACAGTTACATCTTCTGGGATATATTCCGTTGGCAATCAGCCGACGTTTCGAGAGGACATGCCTCCATCGCGGTCGGAAAATAAGAGAATCAAGAAACCAGCAAAGCTCTCAACCTACTTCATTCTGACTACTTGCTTGGTATATTTTTCAACCGTGAAGATGTAATCGACGTGTTCCAACGAAACGTCGGTTTATTTTCAACAGAGTACATGGAGTTATATTCCAGAGGACAGAGCCTTCACATACTTCCCCCCCCCTTTTTTTTTCACCGAAGAAATTCCTTCCGCAGCAAAAGTTGACAGGCGATTGTTCTGCCCACTCCTCTTCAAGCAAGTTGAACAAAGCGTCCGCGAGGGGCGCGCGGGACTTTGTTATGGCGGCGGAGGAAGGAAGCTATGACGAAGTCTTGTGTTAGCAGAGATGGAAGCGACGTCTATAGCCGGGACTGCGGTGATTACAGCCCGCCCCATCCCTCCCCGCGATCTCAGTTTTATCGCCCTGAACACTAAAGGTGCGTCCTCCTTGCAACAATGTGGCTTTACTTCCCTGCAGTACATAGCCCATTACGGGGAATCCCTCTAAACTTCCGGCTCTCGACAAAGTGAAATGCAGCTACCCTATACACATAACGCTGAAGCGTTGGACGCCTCGGAGGTTGTAACAAGCTTAACTCTTTAAAGAAAGTGACGCTACTATGGGTACCCCCTCATTATCACTAAAAATAAAACTGAATTTAGCCGCAAACAGTGTATTTACGTGTTTCATGCGACTCTCATGATTATTAGCGATTATTTCCCTCAACAGCACTGACCATTTGGTCTTTGTAGTGGGGACGTAGCGTGTTCCTCCGAAACGTCGGTGAGAAACACATGTGCATCCCAAATCTTCGGGGTCAGTGTTCTAACCGTCTAGTGCGTTAAGGCCCTTTGCGTTGGGCTCCACTCCTTCTAACCGTCCTTCTCCGGCAGTCCTCTGAAGAGCCCTTTGGTTGCTGGTTGCATCTGCTCCTCTAGCTGTTCCCTCTCACCTGT
>NW_019743656.1:557836-570376 GCF_002891405.2 Cryptotermes secundus | reverse complement strand
AGTGTAACACCCTTTAATAATTCAACGGCAAGCCTCGTCTCACCACTGACGTCATCGTTCCTCTCTAAGTCTCCATGTTAACGAGTAATGCGTCGGGGCCGATGTTTCAGGACGTCTCACAAATAACACGCACAAACAAACAATCGCCTCCTGTATAGAGAACACTACACTTCACATTCTCACATCAACATATTAGCAATCGACACGGTACACAGAAACAAAAGACTGCTCGCTTGTTCGTCACTTGCTACGCAACTCATGTTCGTCCATGCTGACAGTTCGTTGCTATGGTAACCGGAAAACGGGTAATTCCAGACCTCTCATCTCACCACTACCTTACCTTCCTATATATGTATATAGCTAGAGAGGACATGCACATAATCCTGTGGGGTGGCAGTGTTGCCCACCTGAGGAAATAATTCCACCTGCTGTAAATTTATGTACAAGAGCTCTTCATTCCGACAGGTCTGTTTTTTGCCCGTTTGCCGCCTCTCCGGGGTCTAATGATGTTTATAGATGGTTTGAGAAGCGAGCGGTGGTCCGGGTTGCGGACTGAGGGCGCTGAGGGGGGGATAATTAGCGCACATCTGTCACCTGTTTCGCTCGAGCACTTCAAGCAGAGGTCAGTGAGAGCATGACTGACTTAAAACAACGTTTACCTGCTTCAGTGTCAGCAGGATCAAGACTCATCATCGGAGCTGCTACCCTGTGCATGCTAGCTGACCTACTCCTCGACCCTGAAGATGGAAGCAGTATTTACCTCCGGAACATTGGTAAACGTCCATTAGACTACGCGGTGTTACATCCCAGAACATGGCAATCTTGACATAACCACCCACCCCAGTGGGTACCTGAAATCAACATCGTCAAGCTGAGGGATGTCATGTAGGATTAAAGATAAAGTATGCAAGCAACTCTGATTACGAGATGTCGAGAATAATTAAATAAAAATCATTCTTGAGAAACTGACAGTGGCTCACTTCATCAATAAATTGCTGTACCCTTACGAAACCACAGCTTCCTTACTGTGCTCACAACACCCCGCCTCTGGACCCTAATTTGACCCACTAGAATCGAGTTGAAACCCTCACGTCCTTATTTCGTTCAAGTCCATTAGATTCTTTGCGAAAATCTTCGTATATTCCTCCAAAAAGGTAAGGAGTAAAGCTGTCCCTGTAACAGGCCGTGGAGGCCCATAGGGTTGTGAGACGTCGAGGCTCTCATATCTTCCAGACAATCAGCTCACAGATGGCGGTGAGGTTGTCAGCCTTATGCGCCGGCCGCCCTTTACACCCAGGAATATTCCTGGTACTCATTTCTGTTAGAGGCTGAGTCGACCCCAGGACCATAGTGCGGCTGGAAGGATTATGTCAATTGAAAAATCGAGTGACCTCGTGGGAATCGAACCCGCGACCTTGCGGATTGTAGCATCGTACCGCAACCAACTGCCTTGCATTTATACCATTCAATTTTGTCATACTACAGTCCAAAATTCCCTGGAAACTTTCAAAGCACAACGAGAATCACCTACTTCAGCTACTCCAACATTTATAAATATTGCTCATAGCCGGGCCGCCGCGCTGGGAAGCCGGCGACTAACCACCTGAGACATGGCGCGGCCTAAACTCCAAGGGATTAAATCGAATTTATATTTATGCAGACTTAATGACTTCTATACAGTTCCGCCTCCGGATCAGAAATACGTTCTTCAGCATGGAGAAGTTTCCATCAATTTTGTACCCGAGGCACAAAGAAAACACAGCCTCGCTGCTTCATGATATTCATGATTACCTGAAATAACATCCTTTGAGGTTACTGTTCACATGTAGCAATGGAAGGGCTTTGGGTTCTGGAGCGGGTAATGAAGATGCCTGGAGATTTCTTTTGAGAGCCTTATTAAGCAAGGAGAAAGAATGCAGGAAGAGATACAAAGCAAAGATTGGAAATTAAAAGTTAAATAACGTTACGCGTAAAACAAGACGAATTACGAATAAGGATACAACGAAGAGAAGACACAGACTTTCCTAGCGTAATGAAAAGGAGAAAGGTATAAACATAGACAGATGGAATTAACGCAGACGCTTTAGGACATAACTTTTAATTATCTAACTACAGTTAGTGCAACCCGCTGCTACTGAAATGTCTCAAAAGCTGTGGAGCTTAGATATAAAAAGGCCAATTACATTTTATCCTCAATATATAATCTTTAAAAATAATTTATATTTTAAAAAGGCGCTGCGAGATGGTGTGTACTTGAAACTGAAGAGCGGGTTGCGGACCTGAAGTATGAGGAGGGGCTGCAGCAGGTAAGGGAGATAGGCAGACACACTGGGGCTTAACTTCATTAATGCACCGCGAAACTAGAAAACGAAAAATGGAAGAATTGCGCATTATGAGTTGCGCAGAGGCCTTGCTTAGGCAAGTACCAAACTACAGGATGACTCACAAGTAAATAAATATTTTTAAATGGTTGTAAAAATGTTATTTGTGAACCGATTTTAATGAAATATACTTTTGATGACAGATTATTCCCTAAGAATGTGTCAGATTATAGTGGCTTCCTGTTTCAGGCGAATAATGCCTCTTATTTTGAGTGCGCAAGAGAGAGACACAATCGCAGCTCGTTATGGACATGCGCGCGTGCATACACGCACACAAACATACACAAACGCCCGCACACACTAATACGTTAAAAAGGAAGAGCAAGGAACGGAGAATATGTACGCAAAGTACTCAATTGCAATTCAAGCAGGATCAAATGAAGGAGGCATGCAGCACGCATGGGAGAGAATAAAATTGAATATTAAGTGTTGATAGGAAAACCTGAAAGAAAGAGAGACCACTAGCAGGACCTAGGCTTAGATAGGATAATATTAAAGTGGCTCTTAAAGAAACAGGATGAGAGGGTGTGGAGTGGATTCATCTGGCTAGTGTGAACATGGTGGGCGCTTCACAGCGTCACATGCCCGACGACTGGACTCTTTTAGAGCGTTTACTTCGCCAAATATCTTACACATTTGCGCATAATGTTGGGGTGGGGGAAATTCGCAACAGAGCAGCTGTATGGGTTTCGTATCGCTGTATGAACACATGCTTACGTCACCTGAACTTAGTGACTGTTATAACCTGTAAAAACAGACGCCACGAAACATGCAGATTATTCGTAGCGCTGTCGAGTAAGTGAAATGAGTTACACGCTCACAGTAGGAGGCGAAGATGTGTATAAATATTTATCGGTAGCGAGAGTCTGCGGTGGAGACCGTCCGAGCACGAGATGGAATTGTCCTCCGAGTGTAAAAGAGTGGAAATGCTAGTTGTTATTTCAGATCATTATCTTTTATTTTCCTTCTGGGATTCTGCGCTGGTCTATGATTTTATGCGGCGTCTGAAGTTTATTTAGGTCAACAAGTGTCTGACGATAATACGTGGCAACAGTGTGAGCAGAATACAGGGAAGCAGAAACTGCGGGAACTCTCGTACACAGTGAATCGCTCCATGCGGTCTGCAAGCATCACGTATCCACGTGCGGGAAAACATGGCACCAACGCTGACTCTGATTTTGAACACCTCCAGTACCGTGTGGAGGCAGGGTCGATACCTCCACCGTAGCCCTCTGAGTCGTAAGAGCAGACGAAAAGGGGAGCCAGTGCCTAGGGGTTTAACTAGGCCACCCTGTTCCTGGGGGACATAAATACGAGAACCTGGCCCTCTAAGTTCGGGGAGTCTCGAATCTGAGACAGTGGTCATGAGTCCTGCAGGACTTTAACCCGAGAATGACTGCGCTGGCGAGTCCAGCAGCAATTGTAAACGACAGACCCGTCCTCTCGTCAGAGAAGGTGTTACATAAGGACTATAACCGCAAGTGTTCAGTTGAAGAAAATTCTGGCCGTGGGTCTCAAGGGGCTTGCCGCCAAGATGAACTGACTGGTGGTAAACCGCCACTCGTAAAGTAACCCTGACTCTGACTCTGCAATAAGGAGGAGTATGCGTTGTTCGTCCGGGGTGGGTTACTTTCCTTGTCAACATCACAGTATACAGTAGCTAAAATTTTAAAGAATGAATAACACTTAAATTTAGAATTGAACTTTACTTGTGTAATTAAAACAAGACTGGGAATAAAGATTCAAATTTCATCAAAAAACTCCACTGCAACACTTACACATCGCTTTAACGGTCGCAGCCCCCGTACAAGCGGTGGGATAAGCCTTCCGCTTCTCCCAGGAATCAAACTCTGGCCCATCCAGCCCGTCGCTACACCGACTGAACTATCAGTTACCGTGCTGAACCCTATCTACTGTGTCCTTTTACACACTGTTGTTCTAAATGACACATATTTCGGCTATGAAATTAAACCTTCTCATGAAACCGCGGTTCGACTATCCATCAAAATATCCGACAGTTGTGGTCTTTCTCATCCTCCGAAAAAAATAATCGATATAGCTTAAAGCAGCAACAGGAACAGTGACGTCAACATGTCAGCCGTTTAATTAAACCCACAGGTCACTTACTGGGCCGATCCGTCCCTCTGATAGCTGCTGCATATCGATTCTGCTTTTAGGGACAAAGATGCTGCTTAAACACTTTCCCTCGCGCGAGTGGAGGACTGTCTGCAGTCTATCTGCAACAGTCAGTACAACTCCTGTGAGGCATCAGTACTGGCTCCAACATGAAATTGCTTCAATTGCCTTGTGCCAGCCAGAAGATGCGGAGAATGATTCACCTGAACTTCACCTGCAAAAACAGCCTTTGTAAAAATTCAGTTCGTACCTCACAGGAAACATATCACGCCACCGCTACAGAACCCAGCGGGGCTGTGAGGGCAGAATCCGGGGTTTCTCAGTCTTAAGGCAGTTACTATTGTGTGACTGGGAGAGGAGACAGAGACAGAGTGGGAGAGAGTGAGTGAGTGAGAGTGAGACCACAAGATTCGCTTCCCGGTATGAGGGGAGTGACAAGCAGTAGGCAGAGCCTTCGACTCGAAGAAGAGGCCCCATTTCAAGACACGTTAAAGACTTGGGGGGGGGGACAAAAATACGTTCATGGGTCCCGACGGAGCCTGAAACCAAAACTGCCTGCGCTGGCGAGGATCAGCAGCAATTTACTGGACTGGAATGGACTAAAACACAGAAGTTTCAACGATTTCCTAAGCCTGCGAGGTTCCGTCTCATGAACTAATATTACATTTGCATATTGCCACCTTCCAGCCTGGTAACTGGGTACCAACGTTTAGAAGGAACATGCCTCCATCCTCATGACTGTGTTTCCGTATAGTGTCAGCGAGAGGCGGTTGCTTGGGGTCTCGCCTGATGTATGCTGTTGTCACAGCAGTATCAAAACTACGGTCTTCTGACACGTGTTTCACAGGAAACGATTGCCTCCGTGTTCAGGGTAGACTAAAATTTATCCCGAAGATCGACGGCATACGCTACCTGCCTTACTCCTCTTGATCAGAGAACAAACAGGATTTCGGCCGACCATAAGCTATGAGCCTCTCACTCGGCATTCAGGATGTGCCATAAGTTCTCCACGTTTTCCGGCGGCCGCAATGTGTGTCCACATTCGAACCGTAACTACGAGTACACAACGACGTACGTTCCCCCCAGAAGTATGTCCCGTTACCGACTAACGGACGGTTCAGCTTGGGAGGTCCGGGGCATAGACAATTGTGGTGGGGGCGGGCAACTTGCGCTCCTGCTTCGAACTGGGACGTAACGGGTTCATATGTCGGTAGTCAGACCGATTCTTTAGATTGCAGTATTCGCGGTTTTCCTCAGACCCCACTGAATGCCGGAAGACTAGCTCGAATTAGGCGACGATCGCTTTGCTGCCTCCAAATCATCATTCACTAAACACCCTACACAGGCTGAGCTGCTGACGGCGGCGTCATTATAAATACGTATGGGGCATGGGTCAGAAAGGGCCGCGCCATAGCTCAGGCTGGTAATCGCTGGCTTCCCACGGCGGCGGCCAGGGTTCGATCCTGGGTCTGGTCAAGTGGGATTTGTGGTGGACAAAGTGGCGCTGGGGAAGGTTTTCTCGGAGTATTTCGGGTTTCCCTGCCAATCTTCATTCCACCAATTGCTCCATAATCACCATCGTCTATCATCTTTGACGGTAAAATAGGCCAGTAGTGGCCGCAGTACCAAGTGGACTCAGTCTCACCCCACTTAGAATAATAATACACGTAGAAAGAAGTGGGTGAGAAACGAAAGAAGAATCTCTCGTTGCCAAGCATTCCTGTGCTACTGCATCTGTTGCAGAATGCGAGGGAGACACGAACCCATATTCACTCAGCTAGCGGCCTGTGAGCGTCAGCAGTAACACTTGTGGCTGCAGCATAGACAGAGATCTGGTGCGCGTGGTAGAACTGCGGCCTGTTTTACACGGCGCACACAAGAAACCCATTTGTATGCATTACGCCGTTGTCACAATTCTTAAAACACTGTAATTTAATTCCGCCCTGTTGCCATATGGCGACACAGTTAATAACAGACCAAAGTTCCTACTGTGTGCAGTCCCCTGGGTGCAGCTCCGTGACCCCAAAACTGAGCTGTAAGGCGTGTGGCATCACCCGAGGGGACCCGCCTACTCCTTGACCAGGCACAACGCCGAGTGCCGTGTCTTCGTTACCACTTCCCCTTTCCCCTCCCTGACTTTAATCCTTTCAAGTGTCAAGTTAGTCGCAAGAGTATTAAAAGAAATCCAGTCCGTACCTCACAGGAAGCACCCTGTCACCATAACAAAATCCGACCTGTTATTGTGGGTGAGGGAAATAACATCCCTTCCTTGTGAATATGGCAGAAATGTACAAACACCTTAATATTACGTCATGTGGTACATGTTGTCCTGTAATACATAACGACACGGGCACAAGTTTTATTCCACATCTTCGAGTTAATGCTCCTGCCCGTAGGTGCACTGTATCGTAAACGTGACACCCCCCTTCCCACTTCCTGTCCCACACACACACTGAGAATAAACATGTGTACAGCGCAGCACCTAAGGGCCCCACGGTGGCGGCCCATCTACCTCAAGTTTTCGCCCTTTGAGAAGGCCCTTTGTGTGTTTTCCATGTTATTTCTCCAATTCAATTTATAACCTATAGCGCTATTTCTCTTTTTATCTCGTATATCTTTTCCGGTTCTTTTATAAAATCCGACGTTTCTGCCTTATTCACTTTGCTTTTGTAGTCCACAGCGCTTCCTCGCGGATATTGGAGGAGCCAGCTTTCCTGTAAGTGCTAAAGTCATTCTTAGCGGTTGGTTACCATATCAGACAGTTACGTACGTCAGTGGCCAGCAAATAACGCAGTCGATCTGATTTCTTTTTTGAATAGGGAATATTTCCGTGCAATGGAGATAACTTCCCTTCTGATACGGCAATGTCACAATTAAACCACAGCAAGCTTATCCCTTTGAGGCCCGGAAGTTCATCTAAGTAACAAACAAACATTCCTCACAGGAAATATTGCACCTTCTGAACCGGTGAATGCTGTTTATTGTGGGAACCATAAGAAACACATATGTACACGCGGTGGGCAGAAAGCAGAGTCCTTGTTTGTTAAAGCGGGTGGCGCATATATTTTATGCTTTAAAGGATTAACCCAAAATAACAATAAAACATCAGAAACATTTGTCTGCAATATACAGTCACTATGCTAAGAGCCGGGAGGTTGCGGGTTTGATTCCCCATGAGGTCAATGGATTATTCAATTGACTTAATTCTTTCAGCCGCATTATGGCCCTGGGGTCAACTCAGCTTCTAACAGAAATGAGTACCAGGAATCTTCCTGGGGGTAAACTGCTGCTGGCGCGTAAGGCTGATTACCTCACCGCCATCTGTGAGCCGACTGTCTAGAAAATGTGGGAGCCTCGACGTCTCACAATCATATGGGCCTCCACGGCCTATTACAGGGATAGCGTTACTTTTTTGCCTTTATATACTTAGCATATCTGACAAAGAAAGCTCGTTGGACCACTAAACATAGGCAGCCCTTGGTTGGACCCGAGTTATACGTCAATTTCCATTTCGTTCCTAACTTTCCAAGAATTTGTTTTCATGACGCGCACAAGGAAAGAGGAAGCAGTCATGTCCCTAAACTGAGGGGTGAACATGACATATGTCAGAGCCCCTCGGGGGTTATTTAACAGCTGAGCGACTATCAGATTCTCCTGAAGCAGTCCACTACAAGGTCGGGTCCGTCCCTTCAGAAACACCAACATTTCGGGGGATTCTGTGTTGGTCCTCTCAACCGAATCAACCACAGCAACCGGTCGTATCAATTCGGAGATTTGCATCTGGTGGCCCGAAAACTGAACCGCGACCCATTCACGGCCCGCAGCTCTAGACAGGCCTCTCTGCTGGCACGTTTCCACACAGTTCGGCTCAACACGTGCGCAACAAGCTGTGTTGTGTGACATGCACAGTGAGGTATGACGAAGAATTATACATTCTTGGAAATGATGACGTGTAATCTGGTCGAAGTTTCGGAGGAACGTATTGCTTCCATTTTAATACAAAGTTCAAATTAAAATTTTAACCGCACAATTCGCCTTAACATTTACATTCTGCCCACACAGAAGATTTGTATGGGTGCCGTAGCGTGCACAGAACACTGTTCTGGGTAGCATTCGGTAATTGGTTCGTTTCCTTAAGAGAGACTGACTGTGCTATTCGCAGAGTCAGGTAAAGTGATTGCGCTAAGGGTTCTACACAGATGGACAGCTTGAACAGTGAGGTCACGGCTTCGGAGTCTACTCGAGGCCGAGCCCCCGTCAAGGGAGTTCTGCCGAACATCTAAACGATTCATACCGTCAGGCATAAATTTGATTTGTAACCGGCCGAAACGTCTGATGCATGATTACTGGAGGTCGGGAGGTCACTTATGTCCACATTAGAGTGCCGCCGTACAAGGAATTGTTGATTAATGTTGCTGTACCCCTGCACTGTGCTCCTGTTGAGAGCCATTCATTCCTATCAGTATGGACAGGACCCCCCTACTTGTATCCCGCCCACCTCAACCCTACCCTCTTAACGCTGGCATAAAGCCCAAAAAATCTGTGGCGTAGATTTTTTAAAAATATTTCTGAATCAGCTGCTTGAATGGGGAGGAGTTAGCCACAAACTGCCCCTCCATTGTGTCCCCGACTGCTTGGGGCAGCAGCCTCCTTGTGTTATCGTGTGGCGAGGGTGACATGGTAACCCCTGTATCAGCCTCGCCCAAATTGTGTGGCCTCAAGTTCCCGTAAATGATACAACTATTCATTTCGAACCTCACAGGAAACACAACGTGTCTCCAATGCCGGTTAATGCGTTTAGGGCAGCCGTGTCAAACTTGCGGCCCCCATAGCCATTAAGTGCGGCCCCTCAACTTTTAGAGCTAATTGATATTAAAATCAATATTAAAATTTTAGTACAAATATTTTTTGTAAAGACAATTTTCCAACAGACCAGAAGACAAGAAGTCTCACGCAGACATAAATTAGCAGGCTGCAGGAAATTCAATGTTTTGCTATTTTTAACATAATTTCTTGTGTAATCTCTCTTTTTACATATTGAAAAGCTGTTTGATACTTGACAAAAATGACATTCTCTTGCTTTTTAAAACTGTAAGATATGTGACTTTAGGTAATTATATTGAAATTATTCCTAAATAATAAATAGAATAAAATTTCCTTGTATCAAAATCTAATGTATATTTCTATTTTGAAGTGCGGCCCTGTACTATTATTTATAGAGCTGAGGTGGCCCTCTGTACATGTTGAGTTTGACATACCTGGTTTAGGGCAATAATCGATGTATATTCTCAGAATCGTAAGAAACACATAAATACACCGTTTGTGCAAAATGCATTGTTTCTTAATGTTAAAGCAAATGGTACATATAGCTACCACTGTGTTCATTGTTTCCGAGAAGTATGAGCGAGGTAAGTGGGTAATTTTTAATTCGACCTTGTTCACTCCGAAATTACTGCACTGCCATTAATTTCGCACCTGTTCGCGTTGTATTTGGCATCATCTACCAACAAATTTTAAGAAGAGGTGGAGGTGACCCCCCCCCCATTTCCACATACGTCTTCATCGCGTGATGGAATGTCTGTAGAATAAATCAATTTTGTATAGGTACGTGACTGCGATCGGCGCGTAAGGCTGACAACCTTACCGCCATCTTTGAGCCGACTGTCTAGATAATGTGGGACCCTCAACGTCTCACAACCCTATGGGCCTTCACGGCCTGTTACAGGGATAGCTTTACTTTTACTTACGTGACTGACATAAGGTCTCAGAACGTAACAGCAGCATACATACCATTCCTTACTTTTCAGGGTTCCTTTCTTTTTAGGCTCGGTTGAGACTCAGGAACTTAGTACCACTACATGACCCAGCATGCCAGTCCCGAATAACAGATGAGTCAAATGGGGTGTTTGGTAGAATAAGAATTGGCAGGAGAAACCGAACTAAGTGGAAGAAACCTGCCTGAGTTTCACTTTGTTCACTTTAAATGGTATGGGACTGTATATGGGCCGCTGGGGCGAGGAGCCGGCATATAACAGTCTAAGTTATGGCACGGCCAGTTCTTTGAATTGTAATGATGGCTGCAGAACATTTACACACACACAGTCAACCAAAACTGGTGTCCACCAAGTTCACCAGACCTCAGCCCGTCGGATTTCCATTTGTGGGCTCAAATGTCTCATGTCATGTATAGATAAGGGATTAACTATATTGTCCAATTTCAGACGTGACAAGACACGCAAATGACACCGAAATTCAGGCTGTTCATCCGACAGGAGAGCCGGTCAGGAAGTGTGTCTAAGCAGAAGGCGGCCACAGGGAACATTAATTCATTTTAAGCTGAACTGTCCAACGTAACAGCCTGTCCATAAAGAACGGCTCAGTCGTGGAAAAGATTCTTGAACTTAAATGCCCACAGCTCCTTAAACATCTGAGAATTGGGCCCACGTTCATGTGGATTATTCATGAAACAGGAACGTCATGGGGCACACTGTCGCCTATGTACCACTTGCTGTAACGTTTAAGAAACTCATCCTTTTGCACACACAGTGTATTTAGTATGTGTTCCGTATGGTTCTCACAATAAACAGCGACTGTTTCCCTGAACAGCATTAACCGGTTGGTCTCTGTAGCGGAGACGTAATGTGTTTCCTGTGAGGTACGGACTGGATTTATATATACTGTTTAGGCGTGCTTTATGTTTCAGATGGTTAGAAATCTGATGACATTGACAGTACAAAAATTCTGCAGTAGATACAGTGTCGTTATGCCTTCAAAACGTGTTCACTGAACACAAATCTAATAGGAGTAGGGCATCTTACAACAGCTTAAATGCAATAATCAGTTAACCCCTATGTGATCTCACGTTGACTTTAAAGCAGACAACTGAGATGCAAGTGGCTGAGCGCTGTAGTGCGATATGCCACTGTGGTATTCAATTGTTTGGTCAGAAGCAGTCAGTGGGACTCCCTGAATGGGTGAGACGGCGGGAGCTGAAGGGGGAGGGGGGATGTGTCTAATTAAGTGGAAATACAAATGAGAAGCTGGAAGGTAAGCTGAAACCTGTGGCGGAGGGTTGGGGGGGACGGACGGAAGTTGGTTAACAAAGATTGTCAGTTTGTCTAGCAAATGAAAACAATCTGAAATTGGTTCTAACTTTCCATAGAAATAAGGGGAAGAAAGGGCGCTTTCTGATGGGGGCAGGGCCATGTAATTAGAATGATATCCACAGAGATAATGGTCCTGAATGAGGAAAAATTTTCTGGGAAACGGAAAGCCAACCTAACAGCGAACTTGGCAACTAGATTTCGTGACGAGAAATCAAAGTGTTACTACCTGCGGCCGTTTCACTATGTGAAACTTAATTAAACCTTTAGAGTACAGTGGTAATTATTTGTACCATCTGCTTAAATATTAAATACTATGCCTTTTGCCCACACAGTGTATTTATGTGTATGGCACAAAACGTTTTTTAATGTACGTCATCCACTGAATAGGGGACCAACCTTTTTTTCCCCCTTGGCACTACAGCCCCAGTGGGCCTAGGCCTACCTCCATGAACTTCTCCGTTCACTTCGGTTTTTCTAGATCTTACACATTCGGTAGGACTCCTTGGGCGGGTGAACAGCTCGTCACAAGGCCTCTACCTGTACACAAACACAGAAAAACGCACACACACAAACTAAACATCCATGCCCTGAGTGGGATTCGAACCCACGATCCCGGTTTCCAAGCGAGCAAAGACAGTATATGCCTTAGACTGCTCGGCTACCGTGACCGGCTGGTGACCAACCTTACGGGAACTAATTCACCTTTGCTGAAGGAAACCTTCGGAATGGTGATTTTGGTGCACATCTTAAGTTGAAAATAGAATTCAGTAAGTTTCTAATTATGACGTGACAACCCACGTCACTATCTGGTAATGACGCACCCTTAAGAACAATGTAGACAGTGCAACTAAATGGTAGCTAGCCTCTGATGACAGGAAGGCAAGATTTAGCAGCGCTGATCTATGTGTTCCCCCCCC
>NW_019743656.1:523716-557770 GCF_002891405.2 Cryptotermes secundus | reverse complement strand
CGCTGGTAAACAATTGGGCGATTAAAAACCCTTCAGACCCAGTGGGCGATTTGGGGGGGGGGGTTACTGGAACGGAACGTGAAGGGGGAAGAGGTGGGTTAACATGACATCTGCCGTGTGGATACAGCTCCCATCCCCTCCAGCAACACCCTTGTTTAGTGAAATAATTTAATGTGTTTTATGGTTCAATTTCCGTGATTGGAACTTTTTAATTCACGAGAGACCACCGATAATTTATCGTCAGAATCAAAATATACAGCACAAACAAGCTGCAAGACCAAGCGCGGACAGACATACCTGTCAGCTATACCTGCTCTCGCCCCCATAGACGCCACGGATCCAGGCCTGCATTTCAGTTCACACCTGCTGACTGAATTTCAAACAATTTCGGTTCTCTGTTCATTCATACACTCCGTATAACCAGTCTATACTGTAATTCCCGCTCTTATTTAACTTTCGTTCTTTTATCTCCTTTCCATCTGCCCTAGCGTCATTTCCTTCCCTGCCTGCTGAGACTATGTTAACCTCATTATTAACGTGCAAAACGAGAGGGGAGGGGAACACTTGTGAGGCACACATGTAGATGGAAGGATAATATTAAAATGGATTTAAGTAAAATTGATGGAAAGGGTTAGGGCAGCAATAACGCTATAGATTCGTATTCCGGAAGTGATCGGTTCGAATCTCGAGCAGGACAGCGGCTAACCCGAGGTTTCTCTTTGTTTTCTTCAGCGTTTCGAGGGGTAGGTCACATGTCCCGTTCCTTCTAAATTCTTTCCAACTAATCCTTCATTCAATAGTACACAAGTCCAATTGCCGACAGCTTTGTCAAATAACCATCAAATTGGAAATAAATAAATAAATACGTTTAGAAGGCTCCCGACAGGGTCAAGTGAACGCGTTAACGAACCTTAAGGTTTCATAAAAGATGGAGATTTTCTTGAATTTCTGAGCGTCTCTCAGCCTCCTCAGAGGCAAGCTCCACGGAATTAGTGCTCTGAGGAGGTTCAATTCTCTCCGAAACGAGATTATAACCATTGCAAGAGCTCCATCGCGATTTTACAAAGTCTCCCCTGCAGCACAGAGATAAGAGCTTCGTACGATTGACCCCTAGCGCCAGTGCTACAAAGTGAACGTACTTGCGCTCTGTGGAGAGACGCCTGTGTGACAAACGATCAAATGAAACAAAATGTTAGTTACTCTTAAAACTGAGGTTGCGCTGGTCCTGAGGCCTCGCCACAGACGGCTCGATTGAAAGTATGTGTGTTGCGTGGGTGCGTGCGAGTTTCATCAGAGCTAATTAAACTAATCGTTGCCATTAATCTCGCTGCTTCGGAGTTCGGTCGCTCGATCACAACGGTTCATCACTTATGATGTGTCAATCGATACAACTGGAGCACGTGACCATGTGCTCGGGAAGCCGGGCCCTACATTCTGGGTCATTTCGTGAGAGAATATTCTGACTTTAAAGAGAGAAAGTAACTGGAGAATCTTACACAATGAGGAGCTTCATAATTTGTACTAGTGGACAACTATTATTAGGTTCACCAAATACAGAATGAGTTAGGCGGGGGATGTAGCACGAACGGGAGACGCGACACGTGTACAAATTGTTGATCGAAAAACCAGAAGGGAGAAGTCTCTTGGAGAATCTAGCAGTGTATAGGAACATAGGCATAGGCTGGGGACGTGAGATTATGGCATCTGGCTCATGATAGAGTCCAGCAGCGGGATCTTGCGAACGCGGAAATGAACTTGGTGTTTTAGAAAAGGCAGGGAATTTCATGTCAGCTTAGTGAGTGCAATTCTTTCCTGCTACAATGAGCACAGGACAGGGGTCTGTGAAGGGCGCACCCGAAACATTAACTCCTCCCACGTCCTACGTATCTTCAAGGGCTTCCGATTTCTTCTGGCCCAGGAATGGGGCTCAGGATGAAACAATTTGGATTTGTGGCGTTCCAAACTACCTCAAGAGAGAGAAGGCGTTCTTGAGAAGCTCGGCATAACAACCTCTAGTTATTCACGAATCTGCTTACGTCACTGTGTTCATAACGGCACGACACTGTTCTCTATCCTTAGCCACATAAATCTAACGCCCTTCCAGCACTTTATTTCTTTAATGCCAATTTAATATTACCTCTCCATCTACATCTAGGTCTTCCATGATATTTCCTTCCTTCAGGCAATTCACAAACAGGGAAGGGAAATATTTAGAAATGTTTCATTACATCCGCGATCTGCAGTGGGCTGTCCCATTCTACGCCCATAAGTTAGGCAACATGAACAACAAGCGGCCGTAAGTACGTTTCCGTCTCTTGGAATCAGGGGCTTCAGTTGCTGTTATAACTCGCAGCCCGTAATCAGGGGAAGGGTGTGAGCTCCGCCCGGCCACAATTCGTCTTGTCGACACAGCGGGGCTGCAAGGCGCCCAACCCTACAGGCTGAATGACTGACTGACCATGGCCAGGCACTTCCATGTGGTCTTCTTGGTCGAAACATGGGGGGGGGGCTCATTAGTCCTTTCAAGCACGAAGACTCTCGTAACACAATTTTTTTCTCTCCTTTGTGACAATCGGGCTGTACAACCTGTAAGTCAATGTGCTGATTTGTGTAGTTTAATAACTATTTATTGTACACTCTTCTGGCGTGTGCGGAATAAACATCAAGTGATGTTTTCTTCAGTTCGTTAGATCTGATGGCCAACTTTTTTTGAGCCTTCGATTTTCATGAGGTTGCAGTATGGGTTGGAGTGATTTTCTAGTTTGTTGAAGTACTTGGTGCTGTTTTCTCGGATGACTTCCTTTACGTAAGGAGTTTTTAGATCTGAATGTAGGGTGTGGTTGGATACATACCATGGTGCGTTTTGTGATGGTTCGGAGTATTTTGGACTGAGCACGCTGTATAAGGGCAATGTTGGATTTGCTGGCGCAACCCCAGAGTTCTATACCGTATGTCCATATAGGCTTGATGACTGTTTTGTTTTCTTGATTATGTGTTGTCTCCAGTTTAGTTTGTTGTCAAAAGTTAATCTTAAATATTTAACCTGTTCTTTTGGTTGTATGTTGATGTGATTTATTTACACTGTGGGGCAAGTGTCTTTACGGAGGGTGAAAGTTGTTTGTGTGAACTTTGATTCGTTTACGTTGATTTTCCATTTGTTTAGCCATGCTTCTATAAGGATTAAATGATCTTGTAGATGAGAAGAGGCTGTGGTTGGATTGTCGTGGTAGCGAAGATAGCAGTGTCATCTGCAAAAGTATCTATTATCGTTTTTTTGTTGTTGAGGGTAGATCATGTGTGTACAGAGTGTATAGTAGAGGACTCAATAAGCTACCTTGGGGCACCCCTGAGTGTATTGGTAGGCGGTTGGATATTTCCTCATTTATTTTGACTTCGAAAGATCTTTCGCTTAAATATGATTTGGGTAGGTTGTAATANGGGGGGGGGGTAAGAAACTCTATCTTCGATTTTGAAGGTTCCAAGGCAGTGCCGCTAGTCCTTCTAGTATAAATAGAGCATATAATCGGAATTTTATTTTTAAGTATTTTTATGACGCTGGAAGGGGTGCATTTTAGTAAAATTTTTGCTAACGTTGGGAGGGCTATATTAAGGCGAAATTTTGATGTTAACACTGAGAGGGCTGCATGTGAGGCATGCCGCGGAACGTGGAATTTGGGTACCAACTTAACATTTTCCCTAGGACCGAGGAAATCCACGGAAAACCTTCGTCGAGTTGGCCGGTCGCAGGACCTTCCAGATGCAAATTGACTTCTAGCCAGCAGTGCGTCAAGCATGAAGGTTTTCTAAGAAATGGTTAACAATTCAGTCCGTACCTCACAGGAAGNGGGGCACCCCTGAGTGTATTGGTAGGCGGTTGGATATTTCCTCATTTATTTTGACTTCGAAAGATCTTTCGCTTAAATATGATTTGGGTAGGTTGTAATAATTTGTTGGGAAGATTCTTTTTATTTTGTAAAGTAAGCCAGGATGCCAGACTGTGCCTTCCTCTTCTTCGCTGGATGAGGTCATTTTTGTATGTGTTGACCTCTGTCTTCGTTGTTTATGTAATTCATGTTGGATGGTTGCATTTGTTGTTGTACTGGTGTTATGTAATAGTTGGGGGTAGTTGTCACTGTGTCGCTTGGATTTGTGGTGATATCGCAGATGGTGATAAAGGGTATGTTGGTGGGTTCATGGTTGGCCAATGTATGTTGGGTGGGTTATGATTTTGTTGGTTGATCCTATTTTTGTGTTCTGGTGTGATTTCGTCGGGGTGCATCATTGTAGTTGTGGATTGTTTACATTACTATCGTACCATTTGTTTTGAGGTTCCTGTTCTTGGTTAATTTGCACTGTTTATCTCTATTTGTCACTTTTTTTTTTTTTACTAGGCAGTTCACTCGTAGAGCCGGTTCTCGACGCTTGTTTATGATACGAAGCCCAGACGAGTAGTCCGCAACACAAATGAGAAGAGAAGAATAAGTGGGGGAAGGGGTGGTAGTGAGACACACCACATTGGGGGGGGGGTAAGAAACTCTATCTTCGATTTTGAAGGTTCCAAGGCAGTGCCGCTAGTCCTTCTAGTATAAATAGAGCATATAATCGGAATTTTATTTTTAAGTATTTTTATGACGCTGGAAGGGGTGCATTTTAGTAAAATTTTTGCTAACGTTGGGAGGGCTATATTAAGGCGAAATTTTGATGTTAACACTGAGAGGGCTGCATGTGAGGCATGCCGCGGAACGTGGAATTTGGGTACCAACTTAACATTTTCCCTAGGACCGAGGAAATCCACGGAAAACCTTCGTCGAGTTGGCCGGTCGCAGGACCTTCCAGATGCAAATTGACTTCTAGCCAGCAGTGCGTCAAGCATGAAGGTTTTCTAAGAAATGGTTAACAATTCAGTCCGTACCTCACAGCAAGCACATTACGTCTCCGCTACGGAGCCCAACCGGTTAATGCTGTTTAGGGAAACAGTCGCTGTTTATTATCTGCATACACCGCGTAGGCAAAATGTAAAGTATTTTATGATAAGGGAGCGGGTACATATATCAGCCACTGCACGCAAATAATTAAAATAAACGGAAGCACTTTCCTTAATAACTTTCATTTATCTCCTTCCTCTTTACAATTGTCCGTCTCCGTTGCATAAAATAAAATGACCCGTGAATATATTAACATAAGATATTGATAACGCACGAATTGCTCAAACGGTTGCGTTACTTGGCTTTCGTGGCTGAGACGCGTCGCGTGATAAGGCTGTTCCGACGTTTCGGCTTATGCCGAAATTGTCATAGTCATGCTGAATGATGCAGAAGGAGAATGCGGTGCAACAGAAGTAAGGGTGAAGTTTCCATTCACCACTCCGAAACGTCGGAATACGAGGTCGAACACCGAAAGCCGAAGTACACAAGGCCGTAGAACGTAAAGACGAGGTGACAACAAACATTGAACTGGAACAGGCTTCAGGACAAGACGAAACTTGCGATGCTGGACAAGGCACGGGGCTCCACCCTGTCTTTGTGTCATGACTTTCAGCGACCAATGGCTGAACGTGACCTCCTGAGACTGGCTGAGGTGCGGATTCCATGTAGAATCTCGTCATCCTTACTTCGATCAAACCCATTTGGCATGTCATTTTAAACGCCCTCTAAAAAGCGAACGCGAAAAGCCAAAATTACACCAAAATAACGAAGAGCATTATTTCACTTTACGTACGACAGGTCGAAGTAGGAGAGATACACAGGACACACGTCTAGAATTTGAAGAACTCTTCTGCGGCAGAGCCGGGGTTCGATGCTTCCTGATATGTTAATGCACTGAGGAACTGGACACGCCGCACGAGCACACCTGTCACATATGCCGCTTTTCTATTTCACTCTGCAGCCACAATACGAACAACATTCGCTCCTTCTTATTGCGAGAGGGGAACAACCACACAATCTCAACCATATGTCTTCTGTTGACCGCCATTTGTACCACCGACATACGAGAGTTGAGATATTGAGAGAGAGTTCTCTCTGTGGAGAGTGCGAGAGATGAAAGAAAAAGTGCGATCTCTTCTTCCAATCTCTTGCCCGCTGGTCTCCGCTCCGTAAATTGGAATCACCAGGTTTGGTGTGATGGGCAAGGGGTGGGGGTGATGGTGGGTGTTTCCAGTGATCTTCAGGGAACAACAACTTGTGTCGGGTGTTGGAAAGGGGACAGACTCGTGCCGACCGAAGCCAGCAGCTCAGACGTGTACATCCGCGCTGCCTAAGCTGGCTGGAAAGTCTGTGAAGCAGGGAGTGCCCACTGCTCGATAAACCCTGAAAGCCCAGAATTTATACGATGCACGTGTTAACACAATTTCTTAACTGGTAGATACTGAATTCTGAAATGCTATTAGGCCAACTTCTTGTTTCAAAGGCTTGGAGAGACGGACACAATAGCCATAGGTGGACCCCAACTATAACCGCCAGAATCCCTTTGTTCGAGACGTCCGCATCTCGCTCTCTGCTCTCAGCAAAATTGGATATCCCCATAATTCTGATGCCACTTCACAATAACCCATAAGTTTCCTAAATTAATTTATTCAGTTGCTAAAATTAACTGCAGATTTTTATTGTTCTCCTATGGGCAATGTCACCGTAAAGTCTAGTACATGGTTAGCAACGTTTCGGAGGAAAATAGTGCATATCACTTTACATCTACCCTCTCAAAATGGAGGCAGTATTTTCCTTCGAAACGCTAATGCTCGTCCACCAGTGTACATACTGACGTTACCAATACATCACAATCAAAACATTCATCTCCGTGGAAGTCAGATGCCCCAGGTGTGTCTTCGAATCCACGTTTACCCTGAACTGACATCTTGCTGTCGAAGTCAGAGGTGGTGGTGGTGGGGGGGAAGCTCCCCCCCCCGGGTTCCCTGTGTGACCCATCTCGCAAATCCAATCCAAGCTGACACTCACATTCGTTACTCCGTAAGGATATGCCCCCTCCAGGTCACATTCAGGAATTAGATTTCCGATTTCTGGAGCCATTTCTCACACAGAACAAGTCTAGCTCATGCTCTTAAAGCAAACGTGACGGACTTACAGCCCTGTCAGAATTTTTAACACCACTGTGATAGCTGGGACATGACAGTTTAACAAACAGTAGAACTATTGAAGCGTGCGGTCTTCTGTCTTATAACGCCAAATAATTCGGAGGAACACAACACCTCCAGCTTCAGGGTCGAAGACTAAACCAAGGAGGAAACTTGCAGAAGCAGGCAGCGAACTGAGCTCCCAGCGAGCTATAGATGTTCCTTGAAAGGGTGGTACCGCCTACTTAACTTTCAAACATCGACACAGTGCACATGTGTTCCGTATGGTTCTCACAAAACAGCGACTGATTCCCTAAACAGCAGTAACCGGTTGGTCTCTGTAGCGGAGACGAAGTGTGTTTCCTGTGAGGTACGGACTGGATTTGTATATATTATTTAGGGAACGAAGATCTGAAGACATCCTTCGTGGCGGTGCTACTCAGCAACACACGTTAACAGCAGCAGCCTCAGCCGCCCTCAGTTGCAAAGGCCTCCAACTCATCCCTCGAAGCACAACCGACAACTACTACCAAGTCAGTCAGTTCGGGCTCCTACTGAAAACAATTCATGTTCACTGTAGTCGCAAGGATATTTCAGACCTCAATGGGGTCGAGTCAGAAGAAGACAGAATAATGACCACCACAATAATTGCATTAAAACTGATGAAGCAAAATGCCCCCTAGATTTCATCAGTGGTAAATGTGACTGCGCTGGCGAAGGCCAGCATCAATTGTAAACGACAGACCTGCCTTCCCTTCAGAAAGGGTGTCTGGTGTTCAGCCCCAGATGCGGCTTCATACTGTCCCACTAACCGCCGGTCGTAACGTAACTTTGACTTTGACTCTGAGATCTGGAGGCTCCCAGAGCCATCAGACAGTAAAATATGGTAATGATCCCAGTGTGACTCGGAGCCAAGATTCACTGTGCTGGTGTGGCGAGCAGCAACTGATTACAGTGGTCGGAGTAACACCCGTCTGGAAGAACCGTGGAATGAAACCCCAGCGCGTACGCGGAGACTTGCAATAAACTAAGTAGGTGTCCTGCTCCTTTGCGCTCTCAGTATCATGGGAACCCCGAAATTTATCAGGCACAAGGACGCTAAGCGCAGTCGCATTAGTCCGTACCGCTCGACTGGTTCCTGGAATTCCAAACAGTTCCAACGCCATTACTGGAATGTCAAATTTCGGGTCTATAAATTGAAGTGCGGAGGGAGCCTAACCTGCAGGCAACAGTGCACCATGATTAGCTACAGGAGGGCAAGGAAAATACTTCAACTATTCGCTAAACAATGGTAACTATAAATACCACCATGATTTAATATTTAAAATAACTGATATTCGCCCACACCGTGTATTTGTATGTATCTTATGATGCCTGAAATAGTCAGAGACCGTTTCCTTGAACAGATTTGTAGTTGTCATGAAGACGCCTTATGTTTCCTGTGAGGTACGAACTGAATTTGTAAATGTCACTGACCCGAACTTCGGGCTCCTGAGAGTTAATTCTGCCAGGAACATAAAGGGCAGGAGCTGCTCATACGACACTCCTGCCCGCAATCGTGAACTCTGGTGGGAACCAATTACTGATGTTTGGGGGTAAGAGGGTGCAGGGAAGTTCTCGTTCCACTTCGGCACTCCATCGCTCACACCCGCGGGGCCCCGTGCTACAGAACAAACAGGACCATAAATATCGTCTTGAGACATGGCATCAGCAAGCAAGATGGCCGCTTATAGCAGTTTTATCTGAACCCGATAAATCAGACCGGAAGTGACTGTAATGTATCACGCTTTACGCTGTTCTTTTGTTCATTTCCTTACGAGGAAGTTGCGTAGCGCGGCAAGAGACATGATCTAAAAGCAATGGATAATGATTCATGAGAGGAGTGGGTCGTGGCCTATTGTAAGTTCCTACCGCGCGTACATGTGGAGAGGATGCGGAGAACCACGTCACACATTATGGATTTCTGGTCGGGACTTGAACTGGACGAATTTCAGA
The DNA here is from genome assembly GCF_002891405.2 of Cryptotermes secundus. Lineage (NCBI taxonomy): Eukaryota > Metazoa > Arthropoda > Insecta > Blattodea > Kalotermitidae > Cryptotermes > Cryptotermes secundus. The sequence goes on along the minus strand of NW_019743656.1, from coordinate 548,706 downwards.
AGCTAGTCCGAAGCGTTAACAAATTCAAAAGAGCACAGCGCTTTTTTTTACAGAAGCTGGTGAAGATACCCCCGACTTTTATGAACTAAACAGTTCATCAGAGGCTTCTCAGCAACCCGTAACTGAACCCTATACTTAGGCACTTCAAACTGGTAAACAATGCCACAACATATTTCTTAAATATCAGTTTTAATATTATCCCCCATTTAGATCTAAATTCCCCCCCCCTCCCAAGTGGCTATGCGAACTTAGGACACAATATCGGGCGTGCTAGAGCAAGAGGCACTGAGAATTCGACAGGAATTCAGTGCACTGAGGCGTCCACCTTCTGGGTCACGACGGACAGCATGGCGTTATATTCATAACCACCGCTGTGAGATCCTCACATCCTGCGGAGTGTATTGTTCTCTGGCTTAGCGCAAGAGGAAGACATAGAGAGAGAGAGAAAGAAAGAAATGTTAATAAGACTAAGAACCTGGGCCCTGAATCAGCCCCACACTTTCTGCTTGAGAACAAAAGCTCAAGTTTCGGGATGTACATCATTTACGGAAAGAAGAGAATTAAAACTTTTTGGCAGAAAACGTTTAATATTCTCTCGCCCATCTTGCGTCGCTGCGTGACATGAATGTATCGCGACAAGATCTACATTTGTCTCTGAATTCCTTTATTAATCTTCATTTCTGTTTTAATTAATTCTATCCTCTCGGCGCCCGGCCTTCTAATGAGAACTCAGGAGAGTCGTATAGTGCAGCCACATCTGGTATCACGAAATGTCACTCGATGTCTTTTGAACTTTGGTTTCTATTGTGTGAATTCAAGTACTGGCCCTAGGGCGATAGTCACTGTTTACGAAGTAGACACACATTACAAATTTCTGTTTATGAATTCCTGTTTTTATATTATTGATATGAATCAATAGACGCAGACAGATATATCATGACACACACCCCCTTTAGAGCACAATGGTAACTATATGTACCAACTGCCTTAACTCTCAAACATTCGTCACACTCCGTGTTGCTGTATCCTGTGTTAACTTGGTACTAAACCCATTTATAACATGCTCAGCACAGCCTGTCATCCCAGGGCTTCGGTGTGCATATAACCCCACCCTTCGAAGCGCGGCAAAGCCACAGAATGTATTAATTAGTGGAGATATTAACGCTTTAAAGCAGTGCTAACTATACGTATAATCTGTTTTAGCATTCAGAAAATTCTCTATTTTGCCCACAAAGTGTATTTGTGTGTTCCCCATAATACTCACAATAAACACACATTATTTCCCTAAACGGAATTAACAGAAGAATTCTATTTTCTGAGATATAACCCGCGTAGTCCTTGAAAGTCAACCGATGTTTCGAAGGAATATGTCATCTCCATCTACAGGGTCAAAGAATAAGCCGAACGAGAAACCAGCGTAAAAGCAGGCGGTAAGCAGGGCACACGCCGTCTGCTTTGACCCAGGTTTCCTGCTCGGCTTATCCTTAGACCCTGAAGACTGAGATTATATGTTCCTCCGAAACGTCGATTGACTTTCAACGGACTGCAAGACGCTATATCCCAGGAGATATAACTGTTTATAACCACCGATGTGGGAACCTGAAAACACCCAGAGCATTAACCGGTAGGAGATGTCTTTTCGTATATTATGTATTTATATTAACTTGAGGGTTTGCTGGGTTAGGTTAGTAGATACAGTCCATCTAGAGGGACCTTTTGCGAATTACGAGTATATCTTGGTCTATTCTCGGAGCAAGACCAATCCTGCTCGCCTTTATGAAGCTATTGTTCGCCAAGCTGAATGAAAAGAAACCCAGTCTGAAAGGAAGTGACGGGAAGGGGCCTGAGGGAGGGCGGGTACGCTGGCCCCGGACATGCCCTGCTGAACAGTGCAGCACAACGCAGTCGAGAAATTTCGGATTGCGACCAGAGAACAACGTATACGCAGAGCGCCCACTGTGGTAAGAACAGGCTGTAATGTGATCCACCCGAGGTTTCTAACTTGCGTCCATGCAAGAAGCGTATCAGCCCCAGGGTCAGTAACATTTCTGCACACCCGCAACACACCGCGCCGTCACACTAGACCGGTGGGGGGTGGGGATGGGGGTTCTCCAGGCGCTGAAGATTTGTATAGTGTTCTTCTGGGTTATAACACCGTGTAGTCTGGTAGGCGTGTACCAACGTTTCGGAGAATGTGTTACCGTCGTCTTCAGGGCAGAAAACTCACAATAGAAGAGAACTTCGCAGGGTTAGAAATGTCTGAGGCGTAAGCTCTTAACGGGTTCCAAAACGCCGCCTATTTGAAGNACCTCACAGGAAACATTACATCTCCGCTACAGAGCCCAACCGGTTAATGCTGTTTAGGGAAACAGCCGCTGTTTATTGTGCGAACCATACGGAACACATAAATACACTGTGTGGGCAGAATGCCGCTCTAATGTTAAATCAGGAGGCACGTATAGCTATGGTAAAGGTAAAAAAAGTAAAGCTATCCCTCTAACCGGCCGTGAAGGCCCATGGGGTTGTGAGACGTCGAAGATCCCACATGTTGTCTAGACAATCGACTCACAGACGGCGGTGAGGTTGTCAGCCTTACAAGTTCTTCACTCCCCAGAAAGATTCCTGGTACTCACTTCTGTTATGTATTGAGTCGATCCCAGGGCCATAGTGCGGCTGGAAGGATTAGGTAAACTGAGAAAATCTACCTCATCGGGACTCGAACCTGCGACTTACCAGCTTGTAGCATAGTGCCTCAACTAACTACGCTACCGCGTGCCCTTCATGTCATGGTGCTTAATTAATTAAGCCCAGGAATAGCTTTACCTTTTTACCTTCAGGTTGAGTGAATGGGAGGGGGTAAGCGTATAGGCAAGTGAAATCTGCATGCAGGGGAATCCGAAGAACATCGGAGAAACATTTTTTTAATGCTAGTGGGGTGGGACTAAGTCCCTTGTACTGCGGCCACTTCTGACCTATTGCACCAGCCCAAGATGATAGATGAGGGTGATTGTGGAGCAACTGGTGGAATGAAGATTGGCAGGGGAAACGGAAGTACTCGGAGAAAACCTGCCCCAGCGCCACTTTGTCCATCACAAAACCCACTTGACCAGATCCGGGATCGAACCCGGGCCGCCGTGGTGGGAACCCAGCGACTAACCGTTTGAGCTATGGCGCGGCCGAAGAAGCTCTTACTCTGATGCCACTCTGTCTGCCATGAATTATCCTGGAACTGAAAAGGAAGCTCCACGGTAAGAAGCCAGCGAGGACCGCCTGAACCGTAGCACGGCAGTGAGCATAGAACAGGCCGGAATCTGTACACACTCTGTGCACAGGACAGGCCGCGGTCTGCACACACTCTGTGCAGAGGACAGGCCGGGGTCTGCACACACTCTGTGCAGAGGACAGGCCGGGGAGACTGCACACACTCTGTGCACAACCTCGCACCTCACAGATGGGAACCGGGACAGGACTTAGCTCGGATTCTGCATTGCACACCTCCAATGCCAAATTTCATTAAAATCTCTTCAGTAGTTTCGGAAACGAAAAATACGGACGGGCAGACGAGGCGTCCCAATCGCACTTTACTGCCACAAAGGCACGTGACATACAGAATACCGCCATGACTTCATACAATCTGGCTTCTGTCAGCCAGCGGTCAGGTCACGCGCACGACACACATGTGGATAAAGATTACCTCTTTCAAGTGGACTTGTAATTACATGTACCACCTGCTTTATTATCCAGTTCCCTACATTTAGCCCACACAGCATATCTGTGCGTTTCGTACGATTATCATAATAATAGCCAATTATTTCCCTATACTGTATTAACATGTAGGTCCTTATATTTGAGACGCAGTGTGATTTGTGTGAGGTAAGAACTGAATTTTTAGACGTTATTTAGAAGAATCTCAGGCTTTAAAGGGTTAAATTATGTTCTTGCGCGGCAAAGTAGCCATCAGCACAAGTGTTACACCCTCGTAGGGCGTACAAACCGCCCTCTGGTCCACGTTTACATCTCCATAAACTAACCTGGCGCCCGTAATAAAGCCAAACTGTGCTCAAGTGCTTTTCAATCCGCATATTCCACGAGATCCTGGCTGAGATTTATCTCAGGGGCTCAGGAACAATATGTCGCCCCAAGCACCCGTCGAGTCAGCTGCTTTTCCTCCCCATCCCCCCCCCTTCAACTCCATGACGGGTCCTTCAGTTGGAGACGACATCTTCTTGCGCCGTCACAACCCCAGATTGCAAGTCGATAGCCTACCCTTTGTCGTCTTGAATAATTCAGAGGGCCAATAGAACCGGGTGCTTCTAATGGGTCGTCCCGCAGTGCTGTGATCTCCTAGCGCCATCCTGTCGACACATACACACCACACCACGCCACAAATGTCGTTTGAATTACTAATTACATTGTAATTATCCTACTGAAATGTTATTTTCGAAGTGAATCATATTCATTTCATAGAAAGAGAAGTACCCGTTCTGCGTCCGGGGTGTGACCGTTTTCGTCGTCAGTATCACAGCATACAGTGGCTGTATCTTCAAAGAAGGAATAAAACTCAAATTGAGAGAGTAAAGTGTATGCTCATGTAATTAAACAAAATATTGGGAATGAGGATTCAAATTGCACGGAAAACTCTATCGCAACATTGGCACATCGGTTTAACAGCCGTGGCTACCGTACATATTGGTGAGAATAAGGAGTGACTTTCGTAGTATCTTTTGAGTGTTCTCTGTTGGATTCGTGGTTGGAAAAAGAAACATGACAGAAAGTTAAACATATATACATAGTATACTACGTAACGCCTGCTGCCTAAATTTCCTGCACCACAAAGCACATTAACGGGCAAATATAAAATTAAAAAAAAATGAGTGCAACACAGAAAATTAGGTCATCCTCTTTGAGACAAACATCATATCTTGAAACCAGACATTTAAGGGGACAACTCACAAATATAATTACATTTCTCTGCAGTGAGGCTTGAATCAGCAGTTAGGCTAGGAACACACACAGCGACATCGGTCGTACGGAAAATTTCGTACGACTTTTTGCCGTACGATCTCCTTTTCACACTAGAGCGACTTTATCCGCACCGAAGGAACAATGAACGATGGACCGAGAGCGCGTACTTGCTATGTGGTATTTTCACCGACGCCGAAGAGAAACTGAGGCAGTAGGAAAGATTGCACTGGGTGCATCCAATCAGTCAAAGGCGAGATGAAGTTGGGGTTTGGTCCGACTGCTCTCCGACTGTCGGACGGTAGATGTCGCATGTCGTCACGCATGAGAAAGCTAAGACTACACTTTATATTCTACTATTTGATGCGACATGAACCGTAGGGACGTCGTACAACCGATGTCGCTGTGTGTGTCCCTAGCCTAAGAGGCAACTAACCGACAAAGTAACAAGCACTCATATGTTCATAGCAACCCCAAAGGAGGGGAGGAGGAAAGGTAAAACAATGCAGTATAAGTTCGAAAGTGGCGAAGCCAAGGACAAGCGCATTAGACGTATAATTTGTGCTTCATTTTTCTGTGTAACTTTTGTTCCAAATATTTATTTGCTGCCACAAGCATTTACGCTCGCCATGTGCATATAAATGCGTGTAGGTGTTCTTGTAAAGTGTCCGCCATTATTGTCTGATCTTAACTATAACAAAAATTAAATATGTCAATAAATTTTGCTGAAACGATGAAAACCCACTGAGCTGTTACAGACGGACAGACACGACTGAGCGTCCAGTCTTCCGTTACGAAAGCGCCGAAAGCGAAGCCGTGTGCGGACTTTCCATCTTACCCAGTTTATATCTGGAAACGGGGAAATGAATGTATGAAAATGCAACTGGAAAACCTCGGAGACGCGTGCTTGGGCGAACGCAAATACCACAGATTTCTGACTGGAGCGCGGCGAAAGGAAGACAGACCATGGACTTGCGGAATGCGGCCTCCATTGCACCGCACATCTGTCAATTAGGGGAGACAGTACTACACCCAAGGGGCCCACAGAGCCTCCTTGCCCATTCTTCGGCTCTTGACCGCCCTTTATCATCTTCCAAGGCAGCACACAAAGCTTGCGTCACAATTCTGCATTTGTAGCATGCTTACAATGCGCAAGTTACTTCAGCGATATTTCAATTTTAGACGCCATCGGTTGTAAAGCACTCAGCATAAGTTCTCATAGAGGTTACACTGGGAACGAGGCCGGTTGTTGGCCGGTACCACTGTTGGTTACTGAACACAGAACAACAAATAAGTGTTCGACAGAAACAACATTTCACGTTTGAACCTCTAGCGCACGTCAAGTTATCTTCCTGCAGATGTCACCTATACCAGTATTTATCAACCGTTGTGAGACTGCGGCCCGGTAAATTCTTTTTTTATAAAACGAGGGCCCGGTACCTGGCCGCGGCCCGGCGGTTGAGAAACACTGACCTATGCAGTAATGTTTAGGAAGAGGGCCTCCATAAACTACTGATATTCGATAAATTCTTTCGTTACTTCCGTTTTCGAGTAAGTCGTTTTGTCTTTTGAGGCCCATCTGAAGAACCCCTATTTTTTTTTAGCCAGAATGTTCATTTCCACCGAGCATCGACCTGTGACGGATAAACACTTAAATATCGATTCAAGTCGTCCAACCGTCTGGACGCTTGCAATGTGCACATACATATATAAACACATACGTACGTCCGCCAGTCCGTACAGACAGGCAGACGCATTCCAAAAACAACTGTTTTATATTTAAGGGGGGCGGGGGAGTCCTCAAAACGTATAAATCCGTCAAAATCTCCAGATTTGTTTATTTTCAGCCTTCAGAGTACTTCATCAGGATATACAGTGTACTCACTGTACTTCCATTGGAATTGTCTTAAGCGAAACAAACTTTTGTTCAACTCGGCGACTGAGGCGTAACATGTTTATTGAGGCATGTTTAGGAGCCTCAACTGATTCACTGGAGTCCGCGGGAAATAATATAATTCAGGAGCTCCTTCCAGCAAATTCCTGGAGAAAGTTGATTTCAATTCGAGGAACGCTCACAATACCGCACCGAACTACGACAGGTGCATATCACTAAACACTGCACGGCTGTTCGGTGCTTCCATTCGGCCTCAGCATTTTATGCTCATAAAAATGTTACTTTGTTGATAGCGCTGTGGGACGTCGAGACGCGATTTTCATAGCCAGCCCAAACGGCGTACTGCTAGCCGAACATGTCTGCGTTTTGCTATGACGGATAACTTGTCTAAACGAAATGTAGTGTGCGTGCTTGTGTGTGTGTGCACGAAATGGACACAAACGGAGGTAATGAGGGTGAGGGACGGGGACTGAGGAGTATGAAGAGAGGAACAGCAACAAAATGTCGGAGAGACGGCCGCTGAAGAGCGTTAAAATAAATTATAATCCAAGGCCAATTCTTATGTCATGAAATTCCATATATCATTTTAAAATGGTGAGAACGCAGAATGGAAACAGGATTACAGAGCGGCAAGCTATATTTGCTTCAATAAAACCGTTTCATTCGTACAAACGTTTGCTAGCGATTCCGTGAAAACACCCTGGCGTTATGTGTTCAGCATTATTGGATGGCGTTGAAAATAAATGTACCAGAAATAGATATACGAGTCGTGCGCGTTTGTCTCTTATGTGTCTCCTGGGCCTAGCTTTCCTGGAAGCTATCAACAGGCCGCTTCTTCAGCAAATAATTGCTAAAATATAGACCTACACGTGCCCGTTTTAATTATTTAAGCAACATACAGCAGAAAAATAGCAAAAATGCGGCTAATGGCTGTGCCATATCACTCCGTCTGTCAGCGTGGAACGAATCGACAACCTCTAAACGCTTTCATTTTAAATTTGAGGTGTTGAGGAAGGAGGTAATAAAATATGTCGAAACATTTGGAAGACAAAATTGCCGCCTGCGTTTCCGTGTGCAGGTTGCTAAACGTTTACGTGGTAGAAATATTTTCGAAATGCTCTGTAGCAACACGAAGCGCACACAGAGCATATCTTCCTCACATGGTCCCAGATGAGGTCTCAGCGCTTAAAGGAAAACTGGAAGTCAACCCCCCCTCAATGCCAGTACAATGCTGTCACATGCATACCCAGTGCCCTGTAACAGTTGTGTAAACAGGCAACAGTACAACAGCCATTGCTAGGGAACAGCTCTAGAGACGTTCTCCCGGCGACGAGAGAACACGCAATAATGGGAGAGACGTCTTCTTTGCGGTCAGTGTCGGAGTTGTATAACGAGGACTAGTATGAGTAGTTCAGCTGTGGTTCACAAAATATTTGGCTTTAGGGTCTAATGTTAGGGTTCGCGTATTTAATGGCGGACTGCTGGCTAGAAGTCTGTTTGCATCCGGAAGGTCCTGTGACCGGCCAGCTCGACCAAAGTTTTCCGTGGTTTTCGTCGGTACTAGAGCAAATGCTGAGTTGGNCCCCCCAATGTAGCATCTCTCACTACCCCCAACTTCTTCTTCTTCTTCTTCTTCTTCTTCTCCTCAAGTTGTGGTTGTTTTCATTCGCAAGCCCACACACCGCAGCTCCCCTCCCCAAGCCTGGACTGACAGAGGACTTCTACACAGCGCACATGAAAGAATTTTCAGTAACGTGCTACATGTGCGACTTGACAAAGTCGAAGCCCATTCACGAGAGACAAACCCATCTTCTCGCCAGAGAGGATGTTACATAAGGACCATGACCCCGAGGGTTCAATTGGAAAAATCTCTGGTCGTGAGTCTCAAGGGGCTTGGCGCCAAGACGAGCTAATTGGCGGTAAACCGCCAGTCGTAAAGTAACTCTGATTCTGCCTCTATGAGTTGTAGTTGAGTTAGTTGAGAGTTTCATTTGTAAGAAGTGAGAAGCAGGTAGCTCATGGCGCGGAGAGTTCGGGAATCGAGAGGAAGGGGAACGTTCCACCATCGGAAGCCGTTACCATCAACGGGTAGTGAAGACTGAAAAGACTTTATGTATGCTGTTCTTACAGTGATCTTTGGAGTGTGTAACTCAGTGAGACTGTCGTAGTTATTTGTAGTCATGTTCTGTAAGAGCTCAACAAATCCGATTACCAATCCACACCGCGTCTATAGTCAATCGCGTGACAGTGTAGTAACCTACACACACACAAAAAAAAATGAAAGACCTAATACCTAATACATTACACACAAAGTTATTACGAAATGTATACCGTACTCTTACCAATACGTACGGTAGCCATTGTCATTAAAGAGATGTGAAAATATTGCAATCGAATTTTGGGGTACAATTTGAATCCTCGTTCCAAATCCCCTTTTACTTAATTAAGTAAATATTTTCTTAAGAGTTCTATCTTCTGGGATATAACGCCTTATAGCCGTTGAAAGTCAACCGACGTTTCAGCGTAACATGTCGCCTCCTTCTTCAGGCTTCATGATTCGTGCTGGTTTCTTCCTTTGTTTATTATACGACCTTGAAGATGTAGGCGACATATTACTTCGAAACGTAGGTTGACTTTGAACGGACTACACGACATCATAACCACCTGTGTGAGGACCTCAAATCCTATCTTTATCTTCTTAATGCGGGTGTTATCACTTCAGTCATATCTCAGCTACTGTAGGATACATTGTGATATTGGCAAGTGAAGCAGTTAAATCCCGGCCGAAGAACGGGTACTCCTGCCCACTTCTGCACTCCATGAACAGGATGATAATTTCTTGTGCGTGGTTCAGTGGACAGGAAAGAGCCAAGCCGTCTGTGTGACGCTGGGAACCAGGCGAGCGACTGTACAACTGTCGACGGGAGTCCAGTTTGTCGCGACTCCCTCAGACTACTGGCCCACAGTAAAAACAGGGCCGAGGGCTCTTTTCTGCGAGCGTGCGATGTAAACGCTGGCGTCTCATCGGCCGGGAACTGGGTTCAAACCCAGGTGTCTTGATGTTACATTCGTGATAGACGAATTGGTACGGTAACAGCGTGCCTTCCTACCCCGATGATTTTTTATTATGCTTATTATGCTTATTTACAATCTACATCAGCCCGAAGAAATAAGGAGGCGATTCCTCCGATCAAACAATCTACCAGACCACACGACGTCACTTCCCAAAAGACAACAACCTTAACTGCAGGGTCTTTGCTTTGTACTATTTCCACTATAAGCATTGCAACATTTGCGTTTCTTTATTTAACGACAGGGAAAATAGCTCAGACTACACAGTGTCGAATTGGTGAATAATGAACTGGAAGGGATAGGGAAGGAAGCGGCCTTTGTCTGACATGAGGAAAATTCCGGCATTTTCCTGAAATACCATCAGAACCGTTACTACCTGAGCCAACTTGCTCCGTAAAAACTGTAATTCCTGAAGAGGACGCAATGTCCTGCTTACGAAACGTGACGTAATCACAATGCTCTTACCGCGAATATGGTTCAAATTGTAACGAACGTGTTTAACCTCGTACCACTGCGGCGTCTTTGTTAGTTTGCTAACTAGAAGCATCGAAGTTGCTGTCTGTGAGTGGGATATTGCTTATGACCTCAAAACATCATGTAGGTATGTATCCCCATTTTCATTAAGGCGAAGTTACTATTGCACAGCATGGTAGCTTGAATCTTAATAACAGAGTGAGATAGAACTGTCTTGCGGTCGAGTCCTGGACTTGCTTATTAGTTTGTCGGACTTCCCAAGTCTTTATTTCCCTTGCAATTCCAGTCCTCTCATTCCCTTGTTAACCACAATTCTGTCGTTCCACTACGGCTACGTTCCGCTGGGGGGGGAGGGGGGGCAGCTAGTGCCCTTTATATCACAAAAACAAGGGAGAGAAGGTGGTTGCAACCACACAAAATATGAACAGTGGCGGTCCCATTATCCACGTAAATCCTCTCAGTCGGTAACAAAACCAATCGCGGGGTGTAAGTTCAATTCCCGGAAAGGGAAAAAAACATTTCTCTGCGCCTTCCATGTCCACACAAGCTCTGGGACCCGCCCAAGGTCTTGGTCCTTTCGTCGGAAATATTCTGAGTTACCATTAACGGAATCGGGAAGAAGCTGTGTCGAGATACGTAGCACCCACGGTGAAACAAGAAATGTATATCAAATGCTGCTGGATCACTTGGAACACTGAGAGAAGACGCTGAAACGTTGCGGAAATAAGTAAGATGTCAGGTTTCGACACCGATGAAGATTCGTGTTATTGTCTCAAGAAAGCTATTACGTTGGTCCGAGCGTGAGTAACCACATACCACACTATACGGTGTCATGACCATGCAATAGGTAGATGAGGGATGGACGTAGGGAACAGACGATTGCACCGGTAAGATCGGAACAAATATGGCGTCTTCGCCCACTTGTTTCAACGTATCGCGAACATAGTGAAAAGGAAATAGGTGCATAACGCGTGTTGCGTTTCACCCTACAATATGCAGGAACGCACGTATGGTTTGGTGTGAAGTGGCTCCTCTACAGTGGGTTCACAAATATTACTGGAAAAATCCAGTACCAAAATTCACTTAACTCTCTTCAGCGGTTCTCGCGTTTTTACAAACGGACACACAGACAAAGCGAAGTTATAACTTTTGGTTTAGAACGAGATAAAACGGAAAGGGTCGAGTTTAAAACAATTCGTGGGCTCTTCGTGCTTGGAGAAACAAACGCCGTTAAAGTCTTCGGTCAGTTCGGCACGTGTATATTTGCGCACCCATGTTCAGTGGCTGTTTCGCAGAGCCAACCTAATTCTTACCAGCTATACTACACAGGATCTGCTACAAAAATAAACTCCGTGGCTTGAGTCTGCAAGCGAATTATACCGGCCGAGCGACCGCCGATTGTCAGCAAAGTTAGTGCCAAATTTAGCGGATAGAGGGTGAATCCCCACGGCCGTTAATTTCGGTTTTCTAGACCGGAGCCGCTATTTCCTTGAAATAGCTGTTCAATTATCCTCATGAGGCTGAGTGGACCTCGTTCCAGATCCACTAATTCTCAGAAAATCTGGTAGCGCCGGAAATGGAAACGGGACCTCTGACCACTAGACCACAGAGGCGGTCCAGGATCTACTACATTATTTATTTATTTATTTATTTACGACTTATTTGACAACGCTGTCATTAGTTAAGGATATATTCGTATATCCTCATATAGTAGCAGTAGTGGATAATGAAATGGAAAAGATTTCCTGTGAGGTACGAACTGAATTCTTATATAGTACGTATTTAGCAGTTCGGTCTTGAAAGTGTTAGAAATCCAGATTCCTTTCGAACATGACTTTTGTTGGCATTTCAATGACATTTAAACAGCAATTTTTTTGCTGTTTTCTTTATAAGCATAAAGGCCACAATATCTGTTCTTCGCCCGGGATTTGTTTGTTTCTCTGTCAGCATCGCCATGTACAGTAACTTTAAAAAAGCAATAACGCTCAGTTTGATAAATTGAATTCTCCTGAGGTAATTCGCAAAGGACTGAGAACGAGGATTCAACTCGTATCCCAAAACTCGATCGGAATACCAGCACATCGCTTTAACGGCCGTGGTTACCGTATATGTTGGTAAGAGCACGGAATAAATTTCGAAATATCTTTGTGTTTTCTGATAGGTCCGCAGTAGAAAACAGAACATTTGCATTTATATACACACTAGAAGACTGCAATTGTGCGGTCGGCCGGTACAGAAGTGATTTTCATAAGATTTCAATTATTGCCTTGCGAACCGTCCCTTGTGAACTGTGCAGTAGGCTTTCCATTTGTTATTACCTGCTGTCACGTTCATGTGGCTGTTCATATGCAACAGATCATATTTTCATTTTTCGTTCATTCCAACCAGAAATATTCGGGAATGAACCTTGAAAATATACCGAAATAGCAACAGGCCCAATCACTGACCTCAGCTGTATTTGCATTTTGCAGTTCTGTCTGTTAAAAAATTGATAGACCTAGAAACAAATTACATAAACACATCGCACAACGTATTTCCTAACATTAACTTTGAACTAATTAACAGTTTAAATGCAGAGTTTCTTAATGTTAAAGCAAGTGGTGTCTATAGTTACCGCCAGTCACAGTAGCCGCGCGGTCTGAGGCATGAAATGTGTTCGACCGCTCAAACACTGGGATCGTGGGTTCGAATCCCTCTTGAGGTATGGATGTCTGTCTGCGTTTATTCTGTGTTCGTGTTGTCCTGTGTAGATAGACGTCTTGAGGCTGGCTGATCCCCCACCCAAGGAGTCCCATCGTCTGTCTATAAGTTTAAGAAGATATAGTGAAACGGTGGAAACTTTTCACAGAAGCCCTATACTCCGAAGGAGCAACAGGAATTATCTAGTAGTAACAATATAGTGAGCCGGTCACGGTAGCCGAGCGGTCTAAGGCATGTACTGTCTTCGTTCGCTCGGAAGTCGGGATCGTGGGTTCGAATGCCACTCAGGGCATGGATGTTTGTGTGGGTTTTTCTATGTTTGTGTACAGGCAGAGGCATTGCGACGAGTTGATCACCCGCCCAAGGAGTCCTACCGAATCTCTAAGATCTAGTAAACCGAAGTGAAACGGAGAGTTTCATGGAGGTAGGCCTAGGCCCAAATGAGGGCTGTAGCGCCAATGGGAAAAAATATATATATATAGTGAGCACTGTTCATGAACGCGTTAATGCATTGCCTACAATCCATTTCCTACGCCACTGGATAAACGTGTTTTAAGCGAGAAGCCTGCGTGGAAACTTTCGCGGGAAGAAACGGAGAAGGCATCGTGTGCAGCTGGCAGATAATTCGGATTAATTAAAGGAAGAAGAGAGAGAGAGAGACAGCACGATGGTTGGCAGGCCATAAAGAAAAAAGCGAGAGAGAAGGATGTGCAGGAATATTTACTATTGAAACGATAACTGCCTACTGCGGAGTTACTGCTGAAACCGCCAAGTTCAACGCAAGCGTGAGAAAGCAAGCAGGTAATGCAGCCATCTGCAATACCGCTGTCAACTGGCCTAGGTCACGTAAAATAAATTATTACTTATTCAGTTAAGGTAAGTTTAACAACGCTGATAGTACCTCTGACTACATAATTTTGACCGGAAAGATGATTTGCGAACACCGAACTGGAGGAAACATTCGGATGGAACTGGTCGTGGCCTAATTTGAGGACATATCCCGGCGTTTTCCTGGAGGTAATAGGAAAATATACAAAAACGTCAGTCAGGACAGTAAATATCCCCATAGGAATTCGTATGGACTCTTCCTGAGTGCAAGTGAACCTGCTGGGTAAGAGAAAACCTGGTATCCAAAGACATGACTACAGTACGTACTTTGTGCGGCGCCCTCACGGTTTTACGTCTGCCAAGTGAAACAGAACAAACCGAAAGCAGACATCGGTCCACAAAAGCAAAAACAGCTTTAGCTTTTTAAAAAGCAATGTATTTTTCGTATGTTACTACAGCGTGTTCGGCAGACCGCGTATAATCGAATATACAGGGCGCGCTATGCAAATATCTGTTCGTATTTATTTGCACGCATATTATGGAATCTGGGTTTCAGGAAAATTCGGTATACACGTTCACATCGCGATGTAGAGCGGATACGGCGTTCAAATCGGTTAACATAACATAGGTAGGTGGGGGGAGGGAGGTTGTGTGGCCCTTCTGACATTCTGGTAGCCACGTGCCAGAATAAGAGGTGACGTAACCCGGACGACCGCGAAGTAAAGCAAGCTTCTATTGCTAACATCTATGTCAATTTTCCGTTTCAATTAATGTGTTTAAATCTGGAACGGAAAACTGCAACGGCTCCTATCATGTGTCTGAGATCCGAGGACGGCGCGTGGTGCTGCCAAAACAGATGTACTGACTAAATTGCTACTATTCAGTTGAAGTAGTTGCTGGAATGAGAAAGGGCGCAAGCTGCTTACTTCACTGGAAACCCCAACCCAAACCTCTTTGTAATTCGAGCCCCACTCCGTATATTACAGAACGAAAAAGCCATTTTAATACACTGCTCATTAACTTCACAAAGTTTTGAGCGCAGAAGAGATGAGACACTTTGCTCTTAGGCTCTGAACGTTCCTGGTGCCTAGTGGCCCACCTGCAGAGAAGATCTAGGTCAACAGGCCAAGGAAAAGAGGGAGTAGCCCACGCTCAATAAGAGTTCTCCCCGTCTCGTTCCTTGCAGCTGCCCTGTAACTCATCAGCAAGAGCGCCAGCTCATTCGATTACAGCGCCTTGGAGGATAATTGGGCAATCGCCTTACAAGCGAACAAAGTGGCTAAACACCGCGGCACTGAGAAAACAGAGACGTCACTTGTCAGAATGAGTATGAAAATGATGACGCAAATTTCTGAACTTCACTCAGTAAAAGTAGTTTTAGAGATTATCCAAGAGTGTATTCTTCGCATCGTTCCCTCCATGGTAATTACGAGGGTGCTTACCTCAATTACCAGCGCCGAACAAGCTCGAAATTAATAGGAAATACGAAGAGAGAGAAGTTATTAAAATATCCCGATCTTCGTAAAGGTAAAGGTAAAGATATCGCCGTACGAGGCCGTGGAGGCCAGTACAGTTGTGAGACGTCGAGGGTACCACGTCTTCTAGAGAATAGGCTCACAGCTGGCGGTGAGGTTGGCAGCATTAGGCACCGGCAGCCCTTTACCCCCAGGAAGATTCCTAGTACTCATTTCTGTTAGAAGCCGACTCGACCCCAGGGCCATAGTGCTGCTGGAAGGATTACGTCAATTGAATAATCGAAAGACCTCATCGGGAATTTGAGACATAAATTGATTGATCAGGCCTTGAAGCAAAATTTTCACACGATAAGAAAACATTTGATGTTTCTGGGAAGTCTGTGGCCCAGAAAACTGGCCAACAATAGTCTGTGATGCGGACATCAGAACAACAATGCATCTGTGAGAGACACCAGACCAACAATGCAGTACAAATTCTCCATTTCTCATCGTTGTGATTTCTTAAAGAAACAGTGAATTGTAAAACCACATTTTTAATATTTGGGCTGTCAACGGCGATACGAAATACGTGGGGATGCAGTGGGATTATTTCCAAGTCTGTGGTTTTAATTTTGAATCTGTGATGGAAATCTCCATGTAATCCCCGATCCGATTAGTTTCCTGTAATAAAACTCGACGTACCATCGGTGCCAGCGAATGTTGGTTCAGTGAACATACCTCCACAGTGCCGCCACCCCGTCGGTCTGTCCGTCGTAGCATCTTCCTGCAGCCTCTCACGACTGTCGCTCCGTGACTTGAGGGCAGCGACACGTCACAAACATGAGGTGTCAGCTCCTATCTCACAGAAAACAGACCGTGTCTCGTTTACAACGACCAATGCTATCTATCTGTCTATGGCTGTATTGCCCTTTGTTGAACCTTGGCCGCTTCTTTTAGTTTCTCGATGTTTTACACAGTCGGTAGGACTCCTTGGACGGAGGATCAGCCCGTCGCAAGGCCGCCACCTAAACGCAGGACAGCATAGATATAGAATACACGTATACAGACATCTATGCCTTGAGTGGGATTCTAACCCACGATTCCAGAATTTGAGCGGGCGACGACAGTTCATGCCCTAGACCGCGCGGCCATGGCATCGGTTAATGCTACAGAGGGAAATAATTGTTGGTTATACTGACAACTTAAAGGGCCCCAAAAACTGAACGTGGAGGCGAAATACTGTCTCTTTTAACACCGATGCGTGAGGTACACACACTTACCAGTACAATATGAAAGTTTAATATATAAGTGCCCCTCAACTTTGAAGTAACGAGCTATTAAACAGGAATATAAACATGTTTAACAGTCCACAGAATCTAACAGAATACACATTTGTTTGTCTCTAATATTTTGTGATTTCGGCGAAAAAATATGTCAATCTGCTGAATATAATTGCGATTCAGAGAGTTCAGAGATCACTGCGAAATGATGAGTTCTATAGTCAACGCTCTTCACTACACATAATTACACTATGATGGGTGGGACGTACAGCACGCATGGAGAGATGAGAAAAGATATGTATGAGGCCATTTTGAATAATGAAATTTTCGCTGTGTTGACTTGATGAAGAATTCTAGGGAAACACAGGCAGGTAACAATGTAAAAGGAACCCTACAATACTAACTGTTTAAAACAGGGGAGATCTCTGCATTTTACCTGCAGAGTGTATACGCATGTTTCACATGGCTCACAATAAATAGCGGCTGTCATGGCAATGGGCGCCTGGTGTTTTCTGTGAGGTACGAACTGGGTTTATAAATATTACGTAAGCGAAATGTAAGCTCCGAAGTCTGAAGCAGGGTACCGCGGTTCTGCCTGTATCCCGTGGAGCAGGAGCTGTATTTCAAGGAAACGCTGAGCCTTGAACATCTAATTGGGATTACTCCTCTGTAGTAAGTTACGAACACTTGCATTCGGGAAGGTTTAATTTCTTGAATGAACCCATACGGGGTTTAGTAACAGGTCCATCCATCACAGGTCCTACCCCTCCGGGACCCCGAGGAAACACCTTGTTACAATTCTCTCCCTGTTTGAGGTCTGCCACGGACAGAGTTCATCTAGCCACGGGCCATCCTTCACCGCAATCCAAGTTCTCCGAAGCAGCGGAACGGAAAACTGGAGTCTCGTAGAAGAGAGTGGTAGTACAGGGTGTTCACCGTAAGAGCAGCAGACCGCGGGCACAGGCTCAGTGTGATCACGCGGGCCACATCAAAGTGGCGTCCTATCTATCACAGCTCAGTTTGGTAAGCCCTGGCTTGTATTGCGGAGACTCGGGTTCAATGTCAGGTGGGCGAAGTGGCAGTAGAAGTTGTTAGGTTTCCTCCTGCTAATCATCACTCCATACTTAGCTACCACTATACCTTGAGCAGGCAGCACATTATGACTTCGAAGTCGGGACTTCATCTTTCAGTTGGCTAGTCAGCAAGCCCTAGGCCACCATTCATAATTTCTGTGAAAGTGTTACATAAAAGGCTCTGATTGGAAAGTGACAAACTACAAGAGATACACCGAAGTTCTTGCTCGAGTGTGTCACAGTTCTGCTTCGTATTCTGAATGTCCGGGCTTCGAATATCGCCTCGGAGATATGTTACCCTGTTTGAGGTGTTCCGGTTGTTTTCTTCAGTCCTTGCCATTAACTGTATAAATATGAAGGCATTTTAAAGAGCAGGAGTCCGTGGATACGAGAAACCGCCCAGACCAAGTAATACGACTCTTGTTGCCAAACCCAGCGTTCTCGGACTGTATGACGTAACGAAGCTCTTTAAATTGTATTACAAAAATTCATATTATGTAAGATGCAGAGTTTCTAGGAATAATTCCAGTCACTGAACATCCTATAGCTACGACGGGAACACATTATGTTTCCTGCAGGAGGGGGAATACATAGGGGCAAATGGCCCAGAAAACTTGCGACTTCTAAAGTCACTCCTTAACGTGTTGGTGTGGGGCTGCACCAACACTGCGGTGTTCAGTGCAGTGCAGTGCAGTGAAACGAGGCACGTAATGGACTTCGGGACATGTCTGTATTAACCCTTTGGAGCTACGTGCTTTAACATTAGATAAGCACTCTGCATCTAACCGCACAGTGTTTTTGTGTTCAATATTACCAGAAAGTGTTGGCCCTGTGCTTAATTAGCTAAGCGCTATGTCATGAGATGAATGGGGGAGTGGAGGTATACCACCATCTTTCTTGACCTCTGCTCTGGATGGAGGTGAGTGGTCAGCTTCACGCTCCTGCCTCTTTACTCCCGAAATAAGAGCCCCTGTATCCATTGGATGTGTGGCTGGGTGTGCCCCGGATTCGGTTTGGAGAAAAGAAAAATCTTACAATACCGGGAATCGAACCCGGGCCGCCCAGCCTGTAGCCCGTCGCTATGCCGACTGCGTTACCCCGGGTCCGGTGTTTAATGTTATTCTTATAGCAAAGTTTGATCAATTAAATTGCCCTCCAATATGTCTGACGGTTATGTGACACAGTAGAAAGAAACTATGGGCGAAGCCTGGGAAACTTCTAACAAAACTATGCTCTTTCTCCTCACCGTCAGAATACAACGTCTCTCACATCTACCACGAGTTTCTATATCACCTACTCATCTACTATTGTTGTTTCTTCGGACTTCAAATTGTTGCAGACAGCGTGAGCAAGCCGCACCGAAATCTCGTGCTCTCCTACAGACCGACTCACCTCTCTGCACGAGCCACGTGACCCAGTGGAAACGTCACATGCGAAGTTAATAGGAATTCCTGTTCCTGCGTGTTGAGCTCACCCTCTCGGATTGCTGCTGAGACTGAAATACCGAGGTATGGTCACTGTAAACCAGTTTCCGGAACAGGGTGATGCTTGCGTTCGTTGCGTCTAAGTTTGCGCCATGTTTGTGTGATCACTGTATGGACAGTGGCAGGACGGCAGGATAAGTCCACGCATGTACATGCAGGACGCAAGTTTAAATCCATAAATCCCAATCAATTCCTCACTCTCATGCGTTTCACGTTTCTAAAACCATGTCTCGACACTGGGTCCATGAACGCTGTTTCGGGAGCTTGTCCACAAGACATTTGTGCTTCTTATAAAAGGTAAAGTTGTCCCTCTTCTTAATTAATTAAGCGCCACGACATTAACATATATGGAGCAGTGGAGGTGTACCTCCACCAATCTTGATTTAGGCACTAGGTACAGATGAGTGGCCAGCTTCACGTCCCGCCCGCTTTACCCCCTTGCGGAAAGAGCAAACGATATCTATTGTATCCGAGGCTGGGTGGGTCCCAAACACGGTCTTGACGTTATGCGGAAGAGAGGAACATTTGACCACAACCGGGAATCTAACCCGGAACCTTCAGACGCCCAACCAGCAGACTAGTCTCTACACCGATCGGGTTTATTAAAGTTTTAATGAAACCGTGTCCTGTCCGCTTACGTAAACAGTGAAATCACGTGCTTGTCCCTTGTACATACTCACATATGTTCACGCTGACCAATTAACGACATGTCATTTCGCGGTGAAGGCCCTGTGAATTAAGCGAGTGTCAAGCATCGAAACAGGGGTATAAATCGCTCTTGCACTATAAGGCCGGTCGTGATCTCTTAGCAACAAGCCCAGAGTCCACGGGAAAGCAGCGGAGAAAGGGATAATGTTGTACAAAAGGCCGGGCGCGCCCGCACGCACGCAGGAGTATACATATATATGGCCTAATTTAACTGTGGTCTGTCAATTCCAGAAGTTGAGTGGATTTGAATGGAGAACGGTGTTATGGTTCTGAATAGCGAAATGCGAGATATTGGGCAAGATGTGACAGTGGCATGTAGCCAGGGAAAGTCTGCTCCTGACCGGAACCGGGTGCCCCACAAATGCTGTCCTGTCCCGCGGTGGTGTAGGGAAAGCTGTCTCACAGAGTTCTGTCTTCTGGCATATACTGCAGTGCGGCCTATTGAACGTTATGGGTCAGAAGCTGGAATTCTTCGTAACTACCGCTGTGATAACCTCAAATCCAATGCAGTATTTTCCGAAATTATGAACCCGTAATAAGCACTGGAATTATAACACAAGTGACATTTAGAAGCACTGCGACCGTCTAATTTGGTTGTTTCATTTTTGTGACATAATAATTCCGAAATTTCGTTAAGACATTCACTCCTATATCTCCCTTGGCTGACATACGAATTGAGTTCAATTAACGAAGTACCTTTAATTCATATTAAAAATTCAGTTCCTAGCTCACAAGAAACACACTGCCTCCGCATTACAAAGGCCAACCGATTTATGTTCCTTGAGGAAATGACCGCTGTTTATTGTGAGAATCACACGAAACATATAAATACACGGTGTGGACAAAATACTTCCATGAATGTTAAAAGAAGCTGGTCACGGTAGCCGAGCGGTCTAAGGCTTGGAAACCGGGATCGTGGTTTCGAATCCCACTCAGGGCATGGATGTTTAGTTTGTGTGTGTACGTTTTTCTGTGTTTGTCTGCAGGTAGAGGCCTTGCGACGAGCTGATCACCCGCCCAAGGAGTCCTACCGTATGTCTGACATCTAGAAAAACCGCAGGTGAACGGAGAAGTTCATGGAGGCAGGCCTAGGCCCACTGGGGCTGTAGTGCCAAGAGAAAAAAGCGTTAAAAGGAAGGGGTACATATAGTAACCACCGAGCTTTATAAAGTCAAAGTAGGCTTCATGTACTACTGAAAATGCTGAATATAGCTTAGGACAGTGCAGATATTCTTGTCCATATTTTTCAATGACTTTGAAATATTTAGCCTTTTGCCGGGATAGCGCAGTCGGGATAGTGACTGGCTACGGGCTAGACGATTGAGTGGTCGGAGTTCCAGTCCCGGTGGGGGAAAGAATTTTCACTTCTCCATGTCGTAAAGACCGGCTCTGGAACACACCCAGTCTCCTATCCACTGGGTACCGGGGGCTCTTTCTCCGGGGTAAAGTGGGCGGGGCGTGAAGATGACCACTCACCTGCAACCAGTGCCGAGGTCAAGAAAACGTGGGTCTATACATCCACTCCCCCATACATCTTCATGGCGTAGTGCTGAATTAGTTAATCGTTTGCTTTGGATTTCTGTCGCTTTGCCCATTTCCTGTTGACATCCTGAAAACACGCAAGATTTACGCATCTCTGTAACGGTGGCTTGAAGAGAGCAGGTACCTCGACTATATCACGACCATTTCCTTCCAAATTATCTAAATTCATCATTCATCAATCATCTTACCAGGCGACGCTATAGGAGTACAGGCTCATGACGTCACAGAACAAGACGCAAAAAACAGCGGCTTCAAATGAAATGCAATATGAATGTAAGGAGCGCCTGTCGGCGCATAACGCTTCGCTTGTTAACACAGGGCACAACGAGAAGTTGAAATGAACACAATGTACTGTGATGCAGGGCTGCCGCACACTTCCCTTGCAAAATTCGAACCAAATGGAGATGAGTCTGTTTCTCGCTGCTCCGTTGAAACGTCTACCCATCCACAGCACCAATTACAGACATGTAGAACCCCTCCGTCTGACACAGAGTCGCTAATTAAACCAAGAAACAAACAAGCATTTCGTCTCTTGTTGTCCGGAACTTCAAAAGATGAAGACATTTTGTGAAGAGACTCATGGCGGTAGGAACGCCATCCTCAGAACCTCATTTCCTAGCACTGGAGAGTGCGTTCGGGACGTGACGGAGGAAACTCTCGGCCTGTAAACAGGCTATCCTGAGTTCTTCGTGACTTCCCTCAGTCCCTTCACAAAAATTGTCGGATATGACCTCAAAACTGAGCCTCAACCGCTTATTTTCTTGTCTTTCCGCAGTTCCCATTTGGATCAGTGGATCTCCAACCCATTTCTACCAGTCGGTTTCGCTGCCATGATAGCGAATGCGTCTGTCTGTTCTAGCTTAGCTTCGTGCTCAGCGCGGTTTCTATGAAACCAATGCAGTGACGTCAGAACTGTCGCGAGCAGGTTCACGAGGCGGTCCTGGCCGGGACAGTAGAGTTACCCCTGCGCTCTTCGAAGCGCCACGTTCCCAACGCCCAGCATCGAGAGTCAGTCAACTGATCACGAAACTTTCTTACGACATTTGCTACTTGTAACTAACCTCACAGTAAGCCACAGTGGGCGCGCGGTCTGAGGCATGAACTGTCCTCGCCCGCTCGAATACTGGAATCGTGGGTTCGACTCTAACTTGAGGCATGGATGTCTGTGTGCATGTCTTACGACGGGCTGATTCCCTCGTCCGAGTCCTACCAACTGAGTATAGGATTACGAACCTGAAAAAGCGGCCAGGGTCCAACAAAGGGCCGTAGAGCCACTGACGAATGAATGAATTAACTGACTCCGTCCTGAGAAACCGACAACCATTCACATAGTTAAGATGTGTCCTGCCATTTATGGAAACCTGAACATTCAAGACAAAGTTCACAACAGCCCGTCACTCTACTCTATTCTGACTAACAATAATCAGTACCTGATGGTGGAGGCAGAGACAGTTTCCGGAAAGTTGGAAATTCCACACTAACGAGGTTGATCTCCCGACAAGAATTACTGCAAACTCTAGACCTCACATCCTATTTCTATGGGATTCTTTTTAATATTATACTCGTAATTACACCTTCCGGTTTTCGAACAAAGGCTGTACATTCATGACCTCTTGCATACATTCTACATGCCCCGCCCACTGCAACCTCCTCGCAGTTGTCCCTCTAATTATATCTGGCTGGCTACACTAGAACGACGCTGCTCCTGTTATGAAGCCGTGACAGCGTCACCAACAGCACCGAGACAAGCGCACACCGACCTGCACCAGAGTCGGTTTCCCTAGGGACCAGTCTTTCATTTGTTTTCCCTCTATAATCACTTAAACATAATTAACGGCCGCTGCATAGTTCCACACCATTGATGCGCCCAGCCAGCGTGACGCCATCAGCGGTAAGAATATGTGTTCTCCTCCCCTCACGGCCAGCAGATGAAACACGGCATACACCGCTGTAAAGCGGGCTGTCTATGCAGATAATTCCGGGCATTATCGGTTACCAGATTTTCGGTGATTTCAAATGACTGGCACCTTTGAAATATTAAGCCGACCTCCGCCGTGAATCATTCTCACTAGGCCTCGTTCTGAACGGCCACTGCGCCTCTTGTGCCGCCGTACCGACCGTCAGAGTCAAGTTATGAAATGGAGCCAGCTGCGCGTTACGGGGTCCACTGTCCTACCGAAATATCGTATTAGCCCGAACACAAGTCGAATTTTCTTATTTCAGTACTGTACTTCTTCCTAGAACAGAGGGTCACCTTATTTTCGGGCCCTTAAGAATGAATGTGAAAAAGAAAATTGTGAGGAGATATAATTGTTAATTCTAGTAATATTTGTGTGAAGATACATAGAATTATATTTAATGCATTAAATTTTTAATTTATGATTTCTTGATAGTGCATTCCTCACCTGTGTCTACTTACAAGACGCAGACATAAATGACATGATGAATTTTATGTACAACCCCCCCCCCCATTTTTCTCACTGTAAAAATTGGAGAGGGTCGCCTTATGGCCGTGCTTGCATGGTTCAAATTTCATGATTCACCTTCCAAAAACATAAAGATTAGAACATAAAATTACAGTTTTACTTGCCTTACGCGGGTGTGAAGCACGGTTCCTTCTGAAGCCTGGGAGTGCCTGAGAACTTCGTAATTCGTACTGTTCAACAGATATTATTAGAATGAGCAAATCAAGAAGAATGAGATGGGCAAAACATAAAGCAAGTACGGTGAAATGAGAAACGGACATCAAATTTTATCCGGACACTATGACGAAGTGACCTATATGCAAGACCTCGGTAGCGATGGAAGAGTAAAATTAAACATTCATTTAACCAAAATGGATACGATTGTGCGGACTGGATTAAATTGGCTAGTGTTCTGTGGTGGGATATCTGTAAATATAGAAATGAATAGTGGGCTTCTGCACAGCGTGGATAATTTCTTGATGAGTTCAAAAATTGGTAAGGCTCAAGATGTCCCGCATAAATTGCGCGCAGCGCGCCGCTCACTGCTCAGTGTGACGGCGCCGTCAGCATGGCTGGCATAAAGCGAACAGACACAACACAACTCTCGCACAAAGAATCGCTCGACCATACTGCATTTATAGGAAATTTGGTTTGGTTGTGTTGGCAATTGTGACGCTCTCCTACAAACGCTATTTGCACAACAATAGGCTATTGCCGCATTACGTAATGTGAAATATGTTAGCATGAAGAAACAGCGACGTCAATCAACATAGAAAATTGATTTATACCGTTAAATATGATGAGAATGTCATGTCATGTTACGCAAACAAGCTCTTATTTTGACAGAAACAAAAGAACTCGAAGAATCAATACTACCACCATGACACAACGAAATAAGACTAAGGTGTGATTTTGCTGAAAACCAAAACCTGACACACTGTGGTTCATGATTCAGTCACCTCTTATCGATATGACGGGGCTGAGCCCTGCAAAGGACCCTGGTAATTATATGTACCACCTGTCTAATATTTTTGTTATAGCGATATCTTAAGCA
>NW_019743656.1:518690-523703 GCF_002891405.2 Cryptotermes secundus | reverse complement strand
AGAAGTACGAAAGTTTATGCAGTCGACGAAGAAAGAGAGTTGTAATTGAAATTTCAAAGCACGGTAGGCAAATCTCAGCAATTCAGTTACCTGACACGTTCCACATTTTGAAGACTGGTCACGGAAACAATGGATTAGACAAAAGAGGGCCTCATTCGACAACACTGTCTGCTGAAGCAGTGTTCCGGGAAGGTGAAGCCTGGCACGAAATTGAGAAAGAGGGTCGCTTTAATGTGAATAATGTTCAACCGCCCCTGCGTGTTTCTTTATCAAATAATTTTTCTTATTTAAAAATGAATGGCCTGAACTTGTAATTAACTTTGCGACTCAACTGAAGAGCAGTACAGGATGCCTGCCTCGCAGGAGCACTGGAGCGGATAGAAGCGGTTTAGCCACGTCCTGATTACAAAATTGTACAATTAGGTTCCGCGAGGCAGAGCTGTTACGCAAACTGTGGGGCGAGAACCCATTTCAGTGTGGTGAAAATTCATGTCGTTGTCTTTTAGATTATCACATAGCGATGAATGGATAGACTGGAGCGGAAAATGAATCGGAAGGTATGTGACAGGAACCGGTCGTCGACTAATTTCTTGTAGTATACCGGCACTTAACTGGAGAAACTGGAAAAAAAAAATGAAAATCCAAAATCAAGATATCCTGCCTAAGATTCGAAAGGGGCAAGTCCTAAATACAAGTGAGAGACATTACCACATGAGTGAATTTGCTAGGTGACATCATGTAGTCTGGTAGATACTTACAAAAGTTTTGTAGTCACAACCTGTTTCCATCTACAAATTTTCCCTGAAGATGAAAGCAATATATTCATAGGAAATGTCTGTAACCATCTGCCGGCCTACATGCCGTCGCATCCCACAAGACGGCTGTGTCGATATCCTAACAGATCCCTTCTCACACGAAGTCCTCATAGTGTCAGGGCTGGGAAACTTTCCTTCTGCCTTGCTCCCGGCTTATTTCAGTTGAAATGAGCGCCCTCCTGTCGCGCCTACACCCCGCCTAATTAAAAGGCCACAGCGCCAAGTCGAAACCTCATTATCCCAGTTAATACATAATACATTGAAATCCGTGGCTATGCGCTGCACCAATTACACTGTAATATGGAGTCAGTGAGTGTACGTGGAAACTGATTCCAAAAGTGTGCTAAGGCTTTTCCGAGAACGGGAGCTGCGCTCGTTCCCCCGTCGCGCAGCCAGTGTGTGGCTCGGCCACTTCCATATAAATCACCTTCATCATCCCCATTCTCCGGATTTACTAACTCCACCCCCGACCCAGAGTTGCATTACGGTCATGTATTTTTGGGCTTGAAAATTGTCATACACCTTCCACCGATAATAAACTACACGGGACGAGCGCATTCATAAAAGAATGGGCACACAATGGAGGGCAATTTTACATTATAAACAAATTGAAATCTCTTGTAGTTTAGATAACAAAAAAGAACAAATTAGGATGTATGTGCATAGCGTAAATATCCAGACACGATGAATGTTGCAACCTCCAGACTCTGGATGAATTTCTGTAAGGACATCCAGTGTGAAATTTTATCAAAATCTGCCATAATATTCTCAAGTCTTGGCAAGATACGGCACAAAAATAACTTTGAAGAACGCCGTCTTCTGGGATGTGGCACCTTGTATATCTAGTGTATACCGACGTTTCTGAGGAAGGTATCGCGATACACGGCGCCACATCCCAGAAGATGGCATTCTTCATACTCACCGCAGTGAAAACCTCAAATCTTACAAAAATAAGTTTGTCTAATTCTCTCGGAAACTGCGAGATTCGACAAGGAAGTGTACTGAACATAAACTGCACTTCTACATTTTCTCTACAACGTATGTCGGAAACATTTTGACACTCTGACAGTGAAAAGAGGATGTGATTGGCTGGACATGTGGACTGAATAGGGAAAAAGAACTGAACATAAAGTTTTCTTAATACATCTTTTGAATAAATGCATCTGGAAGACCAAGATCTAGAAGGAATGATAACAAAGACTGATTAGGAACATACGTTGATGGGAAGTGGATAGAACTGGCTCAGGATCTTGCCCAACGACGGGCTCAGATATTACGGATAAGAATACTGTAGTTCTGGTATCGCAGTCTTAGTAAGCTGGCTGGAGACAGGACGCCAAACGCAGAAACATATGGTGATACAGCCCTCAACACACTTCGAACAGCTTCTGCAGAAAGTTTTACTGACGTCATGTTATTCAAACAACGTTGAAAAATTTCGTTAGAATATTACAATCACCCTTTCCGTGTTTCTGCGCATGTCCGAACACAGATGTCTCGATTTTACAGTTGCGTACATTTCTTACGCGCTATACATGAAAAGGGCCGAAGTGAGGGGGCATATTAAGGCCCAAATTGCTGGAGGCTGGAACAGAGGAACTGACGGACACAAGACTCAGTTCTACGTGAACTGTACTGGGACAGCTTCGGGCAAGAGGGACAGAAGTCGCAAGCTCTTGCAGTTCGCCTACTTATGCTCAGAATGTTACAAATTTTAAGGGGGGAAAAATCCAAATCGTAGGCTTAACTTCAGAGAAAAGAATTACATTCCTGCGGATATCGCCCCCATTTCAAAACACATAAATGTCTTGGGGCCATGGGTCCTGACGGAGTTCGAAACCAAAATTGACTCTGCTGGCGAGGACCAGCAGAAAATTATACTGCTTCGCTCTGCGCTCTTGTCAATATGTACGGTAGTCAGGGCTGTTAAAGCGATGTGCATGTACCTAAATGTTCAGCATCGTGTTCGCTCGAATAAGACCGCCACTGCAACATATCCTGAGCCAGATTAAGCCATTTCACCTCTCACAACCTCTTTCCTGAAGGTAAAAGTAAATTTGTCCCTGTGCCTAATTAATCAAGTACTGTGCCATGAAGACATATGGGAGAGTTGAAGCATTTCTGAAAATCTATCTCAATATTACTTTCCCATCTACGCTTAGGTTTGCTAAGTGGTCTCTTTTCCCTTCATATTTCCCCAATAAAATTTTCGCCGAACTTATTAAGGGTTATATTGGAGCACTGCTGCTATAGTCATTCCTTGCAATATTGACCACAGTAGACCATATGGGCACAATAATGGGACGTCGAATATCGTCGGTGTAACGAAGTGTTTGTGAAGGGACGATCATAGCAACTGATATTTATGGCCCACTCGGGGCGTTGGAGATGGCTCGTAAACTTGACCTCAGGGCAGTAATTGGCAGCAACTCGTGACTAAAGCCCACTGCAGAACACCAATATGCAGAATGTTACTGTCACCGTCCTCTATGCTGGTGTTTACATTTAAAAAAGGCTACATCGGAGCAGGTTAGATAAGTGGTAAGATGTTTGACTTGTATGGTTGGTGTTTGCCTACTTATAGGACGTTCTCTTAAACAAATGACATGCAATACTTGCTGCGAAGACTTCGCTTTAGTCGATCTTGCAGCAAGCTGCAAAACTGTCGCGACATCTCGGTCCGCCTCTGTTTGTATGAAAGAACTCGAGAGAAGCTGACCGAATGTCACGAAACTTGGTACTGAGGTTCAGTCAAATCCGTGGACCCATTTAAATCTAAGTTCATATCTGGCAGCAACAACGGACACTTTGCAGAAGGCCTGCATTTGAGGAGTAAGCAGAAACCGATTTCCTGTGTGTGACAGTTCATGAGTTTATGCTCACAGCACTGGAAAGTAGTTCGAATGATTTTAATCAAATTTTATATCAGAGGTCATCGCGTGGCTATCCTGCCTCAGGACTTTCGTAATTTTCCTCAGTTTCTTCAGGCAAATGTCGGGATAATACCACGACCCGGCCATGACCTTCTAAATCCTTCCCAACCCACTCTTCATCTATGATCCACCAATTCGGCGCAGTACAGTATAGCTACTCAAAGGGACGTTTAAAAACCTACAAACAAATGAACACGATATGTCAGAGGTCCATGCCGATACAGCGAACTGTTGCGTTATGTGCCTGCCACTTCTTGCCGCTTGGTTTGTGACATCTTCCGTCTACAAAGAGAACTACATCACTGCAGGCTGCAGTAGCCCCCTTACAGGGCCAGAAGAAATTACAACGTCAATTTCGGTCGTCGATTGAAGAATGACACGGGGAAACTGTTAAGTTTCCTAAAGGCTACTGGAAGTTCTGGTGAGCGGTACCTGCCGACACGTTTATTGGGAGCATCATAGCCCTCATGGAGGGCAAGAGTGATCTACGTGTGTTCAGCAACATGTGCAAGTAAAGCTAAAGTTGTCCCTGTGCTTAATTATGCACTACGCCATGAAGGCGTGGATGAGAGTGGATGCATAGACCCATATTTTATTGACCTCGGAATTAGCTCGAGGTGAGTGGTCAGCTTCACGCTACTGCCGCTTTACTCCTTTGGAAAGAGCCTCAGTAACCATTGGATAGGAGGTTGGGTGGGCCTCAGAGCACGTCTGGACGACGTGGAGAAGAGCAAATTCTTGAACCTACTGGTATTCGAACTCCAACCCCTCGGTCGTCCAGCCCGACTCCCGTTCAGTACCATGTACAGACAAATGTTAATGAGATCACAAACACATAAGTCCTCTGAAGCATGAAAATAATCTGAACATGTGTATGTACTTCTAAATTCACGGGTAACACAAGCAACTGTAAGACTTAGCGTCATTTTGTGTGGCACGTTAGTGCTGCCAACCTGAAAGGTTTATCTGTAAAATCGTAACCTCAAAATTTGCCTCTACTTACATGTCCACAAGGGTAGGACATTGTTCTCCGTTTCGAATTTTGCTTGTAGGTCAGTTAAGTCTCCTCTGTTGCGAAGACCAGGGCAAGCGGTAGCGTAGTTGGTTGAAGCACTATGCTACAAGCAGGAAAGTCGTGGGTTCAAGTCCCGATGAGGTCATTGGATTTTTTCAATTGACCTAATTTTTCCAGCCGCCCTATAGCGCTGGGGTAGACTCAGCCCCTAACAGAAATGAGTACCAGGAATATACTTGGGGGTAAAGGG
>NW_019743656.1:429884-518613 GCF_002891405.2 Cryptotermes secundus | reverse complement strand
ACATAAACACACTGTGAGGGGAAATTAAGGGCTTTTTAATGTTACAGCAAGTGGAACCACTGCAGTTTAAAAGATTGAGGTCCTGTGAAGAATGGTACCAAAATATCGCGAAGCTGACTGTTAGCGTACATAGGTCACTCTTGTCTAACTAAGAAGTCTGGAGGCGAAAGAACATGTCGGAGGAGGGCCAGACTCCCTCGCTGCTTTCCTAAGCGCCGGGCAGAACAAACGAGGGGTTATCGATGTGCCATTCCTGTGGCTTATAAACCTCTGCCTGCTCCATCACAGGGTGTTTTAAAAATCGTACACTAATAAATAAAGTTCACTTTTAAGCAGAAGACTACAGTTTTAAATTTGATGTTCTCTCCTGATGATGGAAACAGGAAGCTCCTCCGAAAAACTGGCACCTATCTAGGCATACTATACTACATGGCGTCACACATTATAGCGTCTCAGTCTTTAAGTTCGAAAATTCTAGTTACAGATTTCAGTCAATGCTGTCTGGCAGCCTACACGCAACAAGTTCTGCGAAGAATTAATCGCCTACTTTCCTTTCATAGGGATATGGACCGCATAGAAAACGAAGCCTTCAACAATTCGTTGTCGCGGTAACATGTTTACCGAGCCGTTGCCTAGCAACGATGGGGTATACACAGTCAAGTAAGATGCTGCTGGCTCGCGCCAGCACAGTGATGCTTGGTTCCGAGACCCACGGGACACATTTTACTGTCTGACGGTTCCGGGAGTCTATAGACCACAGCTTCGGCTGTGCATACACTAAAATTGGGGATACACAAACAGACACAGGTCTCCTTTGATATGACACGGGCCGTATAGAAAATTACGCGTTCAACAATTCGTCCGTTGTTGTGTGTATTAGTTTCCGCGCGGACGTGATCACCGAGCCGTTGTCCAGCAACGACAGGGGATATACAGACACAGACTGATGGGAGGGATCTATAAAGTAGGTCATTGAAATGGGCTCGGGTGCCATGATATACATACCAAATTTCATAAAGAGTGGTTAAGGAATTCATAAAGTTGACACATAGACAGCGAGGTGATCATATAAGCTATAACTAATTCCATGGACCTGAGGCCTTCTTGAGAAGCCGTCAGTTGCGCAGCCACTCAGGAATTTCCGAAAATTTTATGGAACCCGAAGTGTCATTATCGTACTCACAAGAGCCCTACACTGGACCCTACCCCTAGGAAGATCAATCCAGTCCATATAACCCCATCCTATCTCTCTAAGAACCATCTTACTATTATCCTCCCACCTGTGTCTAGGTCTTTCTAGTGGTCTCTTTCCTTCTGGCTTTCCTCCATGTCCCTGATCTCATAAGCCTACATTTATTTTTCTAAAAATAAGGGAAGTACGCTAAAAATCTAACATCTCTTTCCAGTTCCGCTTAGCGGACTTATTAGACAGCACTCCAACATGTAATTCTATTCACTCTGTAATCTTACCAATATGTACGGTAGCTACGTGTTGCGGTAGAGTTTTGTGCGCGATTCGAATCCTCGTTCCCAATTGCATTTTCATTACATGAATAGACGTAAATGTCTCAGTTTGAGGGTCATCCTTCTTTAACGTTTTAGCGACTGTGTACTGTGATATGGATAAAGAAAGAACAAAACCCCGGACCCGGGCGTTTGGGAGGGGGGGACAGCATAAACTTCTGTCAGCCATGATGAAATATTATAACCACACTGCATAATGTCAATTACGCATTTTTACGGGCGGATATATATTTGCGTAACAGCTGGTGCTTCCACACACGAACCAATACTCCATCACCAATCTCTCGGAAAAGGAGATACAGCGAGGAGGAGGAGGAATTTCAAATGGCAACCTCAGGCTCTCGATGGTTTCGCAACAGTTTTGAATCCACTGGCCCTTCCGGAGAGCTGCCATCCTCCTGCCAGCCTTGTTTATACCGAGCCGAAACAAGGAAAGGAAGTCTTGAGTAGCACTTAGATAAATATTCAGTTCGTACCTCACAGGAACACACGGTAGCGTAGTTGGTTGAGACACTGTGCTACAAGTCAAAGAGTCGCGGCTTCAAGTCCCGATGACNCCGAAACAAGGAAAGGAAGTCTTGAGTAGCACTTAGATAAATATTCAGTTCGTACCTCACAGGTACGAACTGAATAACAGGCCTCTAACAGAAATGAGTACCAGGAATTAAATAATTTTCCTGGGGAGTAAAGCGCGGCGGGCGCGTAAGGCTGACAACCTTACCGCCATCTTTGAGCCGATTGTCTA
The DNA here is from genome assembly GCF_002891405.2 of Cryptotermes secundus. Taxonomy (NCBI): domain Eukaryota; kingdom Metazoa; phylum Arthropoda; class Insecta; order Blattodea; family Kalotermitidae; genus Cryptotermes; species Cryptotermes secundus. Next base: position 516,344 of record NW_019743656.1, on the reverse strand, counting down.
GATAATGTGGAACCCTCAACGTCTCACAACCCTATGGGCCTTTATGGCCTGGTACAGGGATAGCTTTACTTCTTTTTTACTTTACCTCACAGGAAACACATTACGTCGTCGCTACAAAGCCCAACCGGTTAATGCTGTTTAGGGAAACAGTCGCTGTTTATTTTGAGCATCGTACGAAACCCCTGTAATTGATTGTGTGGGCAAGATGCAGACACTTTTAATGATAAATGCTTACCATTGAGCTATAAATGGTTTTCTCAAACAGGTGACGAGCATAGAGATCATTCTTAAGAAATGAAGTCAGAATATGCGCAACACGAGACTGGCTCCGCACTTTTCCGGCGTAGGAGATGTAACGGTGAGGGCGGGGGGTGTTGTTAGGACGCAGTGAGTCATGTGTGTTGCCTAACACGGGCCAGCCAGAGACTACCGCCTAACCGCAACGTACTGCTTGCTTTAGCCACGAAAAGCTCTGCATTCTGCCCACACAATGTATTTATGTGTCCCGTATGATTGTCGCAATAAACAGCGATTCTGGCTTTAAACAACACTAACCGGTTAGTCGTTGTCATGGAGACGCTGTGTTTAAACCATTGCTGAATACCCTTCACTCGAACTTCGGGCTTCCGTAACTTGTTGCACTTTCTTTTATTGCTAGTGGGGTTGGACTAGTCCCTTGTACTGCGGCTATTTCTGGCCTATTGCAACAGCCCCAGATGATAGGTGAGGGTGATTGTGGAGCAACTGGTGGAATGAAGATTGGCAGGGGAAACCGAAGTACTCGGAGAAAACCTGCCCCAGCGCCACTTTGTTCACCACAAATCACACTTGACAAGACCCCGGGATCGAACCCGGGCCACCGCGATGGGAAGCCAGCGACTAACCGCTTGAGCTATGGCGCGGCCCTTGTTGCACTTAGTCCTACAGATCTGTCTCCAATGCTTACCGCTTATCATCACTTACCACCGCTAGGAGGGCAGGCATTACCGATACGACTGTGCTGTAAAGATGTTTGTTCAGTCCTGTTACAGCGCAGAACTGTACAGACCTGTATAGCGGAGAATCACGTAGCACGCATATAATTGTGTCCTTTATAAGTGCATAATGTCAACAGCACATGGAACGATTTGAGGTTCTCTCAGCAGTGGTTGCTTGCCATCTGCGTTCATACTGGTTTCTTCTTGGCTTATTTTCGACCCTGAAGATGGAGGCGACTTGTTCCTCCGAAACGTTGGTTGACTTTTAATAAAAATATCTTATAGAAACTGGGTGTGGTGGTGTGAGCTGGATTTATCTGGCTCGTGACCAGACGAAATGGCGGGCGGTAATGAATTCCCAGCTCTGCACAGAAAGGCCGTGAACATATGGACCACCAGACCATTTGAGTGTCCCACGAAGGGCCCATGAGTTAGATACAAGCAGAAGGCCCAGTCAGATGAAACTTATTAGCACGGAATACGCCATAACAAGGCGTGTAGGCCTGCAAGGAATTGGTTGGCTGTGGTTACTGGAGTTCCCTGAGGATGGCACGAGAGGAGAAGGCAGAAGAAAGGGCTGCATCGACCCGAAGCAGCCCGCCCGCCAGCTCAGTTTCAAATGCCGTCGATCAAACGTCCATTCCCCTTCCACTGTGTCGCAACTGCAGTTCCAATTAAACAAAAGCGACAGAGCAAAGCTTATCAGTTTCTTTCAGCAGTAATCAATCGACTGTTACGACTTCTGTGTCGTCTTTGCGACCTCACATCCCAGCGGCCTCTGAGCCGAAGACGACCTAAAGGAACGTCCGCCGACTGCAGAGGGGTTGAGAGTTTTTCTATTACCTCCGTCTGTAGCACCGAACCCACAAGCAGAAAAACCATGTGACCCCTTTCCTGTGCTGCGTGATAGGAAAAAGGAACTCTGAAAGACGGTTAAAGAAGGTAAAAAGAAAAGAGCCGAAAGCTGTAGCAGCAATGCTGAAATTATGTGGCTTTCAACTCAACGATACCCCAGGGCCTCGTTTTATCCCTGGCATGTAGGCCTACCCGCATCGCGTCCACAGGCCGAACAATTGTTCGACTTGATGCATTTCGCGTCTCGTGCGTTTAAGGTGAAATGTTATTTCCAGAGAAAGCTGTCTCCTCGCCTTCCCGCCACTAAACTAAGAGGATGTTTCTTTTTCTTTCGCGCTTATCGCCTGCAGCATTGGCTCTAGCCTGTTCCGACCTCATACCTACCTTCTGAATGATCTTTCTATATTCACGAGTACAATTAATATCACTATATATCCAGCGCTGTAGGAGTTTGTTCTATCACTTACTGAAAAAAAAAGTTTCTGTCTGGCGTATGATTCGAATTGTATTTCGTGTAATAGGCTACATTTCTGAACACCTCTTAAAACATTATATTGGGCACATGAACTTTAGCAGCGTAGTGCTCCATCCTCCTTGACATGAGTTAGACTTACATGTAAACTGTGTGACAGTCCAATCCTTTTACAATTCTCCATGGGACGCTATGGTCTTCTTTAGCCATTTCAGAACGGTGACTAGTTTATTGGGGAGACCGATTTATTAGCATGTTATGACTTGCTTTTCGCATCTGGACAGAAACAACTGCCTTGTTTTGTTACCTGCAGCTTGGGTGACCGGAAGGGGACAAGGCCACTACGGGAAGCAAGTCTGTAGTTTGCCGAAGATGTAAATTTTGTTTTGTTGATATGTGTAGCTGTAATAAAAGTGTCTTCGGAAGGGTGTAATTGCACCCTAAACTAAGAAATAACCGCTTTCACATGTGGGGTTCCGAGTTCTGTATCCTGGGATCTCTTTATTCTCAAAGTTCGTTATGTGATGGTCTAGTGCTGATCACATGATGAATTTAGCTAGTTAAAATCAGCCAATAGGAAACTATTCTTGTCTGTGAGAGAGACCGTCGATTCAAATCCTTCACAGGAGATGAAGCGACGCTCCCGCAGGACAGGAGTCTTCAAAAACTTGGCGTTTTGAATTCATCGGAGGCAGACGTCATTGGGCTGCACTCCTCAAGTTTATCTAAATTTGTTAGTCTTTCTCTTTGGTTCGATAAATCTTTGATAGTAATAAAGGGCCACATTACTCCGTACTTGCTAATGAAGTTATAGTATTTTGCTTCTGAAATAAATAATTTGTGGAGAGTGGAAATGGTGACGTTGATTTCTAGCAGTGGACTGGCTTTAAGTGCGCAGTTTCCCGTTGCCTCAGTTATTACCGTAACACGATCCTGATAAGAGTCAAGTGGTCTACCGAAGCCGGCAAATAAGCACAAAGATAGAAAGGGGAAGGTTATAACTGTCTTCCTCTTAACAATATTTTCATTTTAACTTTTCGGGACTTGTTTTCATATTATCGGCCTTGAAAATTAAGCATGTATTCCCATCATATTAATAAGAAATGTCAGATGAAAAGATTTAAGGAATGTGAAAATTATCCTGTAATAGAAGTCTAAGAATTATTTTGCTCGGTACTGATGGGGAATTTCTATACTAGCTAAGCGACTATCACTTTCTCGTGAAGGAGGATACATTACTGCCTATACTACGAATTCCCTCTATATATTCTTGCCAACATATGCAGTAACCACGGCTGTTACCCCAATGACAAGTACTGTGGTGGAGTTTTTTGGAGTTCGTCTAAACAGTACATAAACATTCATATCCCACCTCAAAGAAAACACATTGCATCTCCATTACAAAAACCAACGAGTTAATGCTGTTTGGAGGAATAATCGCGGTTTACCCTGAGGATTACGAGGAACACATAAATACACTGTGGGGGCAGAATGCAGACCCTTTGCTTGTTAAACAAGGCGGTACATATAATTACCAGTGTGCTTTAAAGAGTTAAGCAAGCAGTATAGAGATCTGCAGAGATCAAGCAGAGGCCTAGAAGACAATAGAACAGCAATTACACAAGAGACAGGAAGCAGCAAAGAAGTTTACACTTTGAAATAACTTGAACTAAACTCACAATCGCTCGTAAGAACAACAGAAAATAAAGGACGGAGCCAGGAAATGTAACGGAATTCGGGCTGTAACAGAAAGCTCCTCCCGTGGAAATGTTCTGCACTAAAACAAAGATAATGACGTTAAAGCCTTTAAAGCAACAGCCTTTGTAAGACTCGCATCTTCACGGGGTCTCTCAAGCGAGAGAGCTTCCTCCTGCTCACTGAATACCAATAGAGGCGGTTCAAGTGTAGGCGAACAACCCTCGTCCCAGGGCACACTTTCCGGAGCAATCGGGCAGGCGACAGCTTCTTGAGAACAAAGAAATCTTAGGAACTTCTTGAACGACAAACGCATCTGTCATAAAAGTAAAGTGGTAACTATATGGACCACACACCTTACTATTGAAATACTCTGAATTCTGCCCACACAATGTATCTGTGTGTTTCAATATGATTCTCACAATAAACAGAGACTGTTTCCCTAAACAGCATTAACCGTTTAGGCTCTGTAGCGGAGACGTAATGTGTTTCCTGTGAGGTACGGACTGTATATCTCTTCAGATGAATTTCAGGCCTGAAGAAGTTGGCACCGAACTCGACAGTGTTCGCTAGTTTAACAAATCTTAAAGTGCTATTTTCTGGGATGTGACACTGTGTAGTCTTGTAGGAGTCTATCAACGTTTATTTCGATCGCTTCTAAAAATTTACCGAACTACACGTCGTCACGTAGCAGAAGATAGTAGCACTCATAACCACGGCTGAGAGAGCCTTAAAGCTCACAATCTAAAAAAAAGTTTATTTTTCATAAAATGACCAAGAAATTTGCAACAAGTTCCACCAGTTATCGAGACCTCATTGGTTCATCAACGTTTATATTTTTATCTTTTATGCTCATTTACTACAGAATATTACGTTGAACTCCAACGCACCTAAATATTTACTTGCAATTATTTATCCGATTACACAAATGATAACAGAATATCAGTTTCAGTCGCCCCATCCAGCACAAATTTACGGAATGCCAGAACTTTCCTAGAGAACAAGGCAATTCATACGCAAGTCCGTTCTAGCAGACTCAGAAACCCCACCCTGCCCATCTGCCTTCCTGCGCTCCGCAAACTAACTTTTGGTCCTCAGCATTTTTCAGCCTTTGACAACAAATTGAATTGATGTTGTCTAAGGGACCCTATGCTGTGCAACTCGTTTGCCATCCAGGGCGGGCTAGGGACGTGTAGGATGCGAGAAAAGTGGTTGGAGAGGGGGTGGAAGAACCGTTGATGCCAAAGAAATGCTTCCAACACGAAAAAAGATAAGTACAGGAAAATCGAAACTAGTTTGCTCCATCTCCGCTGTGTTTATTACGTTGACTTTGAGACGGGGCGGAGGGGAGTTCTGGAGGTTACTTCAACCATAACGGCGGTTCTTACCGAACGTGGCGCACGGCTGAACAGCAAAGCGTCCCAACTCCACGTGTCTCAGACAACTCCAGTCCCATGAGGATGCTGGCTTTGCAGATTGGAGAGTTCTGTTGTTCTACTCAGACTCTCCACGAGAATTCTGGGATAATACGAGTATATTTAATTACACAACCGCCACCAAACTGTATAGCTTTGAATACAAACGCTCTTCGCCCGAGATATGGCTCCGGTCCTTGTCAATATCAGAGTATACAGTAGCTATTGACTTTAAAGAAGGAATAACACTCGAATTAGGAAAATAAATTTTATTCACGTAATTAAATACGGATTGGGAATGAGGATTCGAATAGCATCCAAAACTCTACCGAAATACTTATATATGGCTTTAAAAGCCGTGTCCACCGTACATACCGGTAAGATTCCATAATATCTTTGGGTGCTCTCTGCACAGTCCGCGGCAGGAAAGAGAAGACAGACAGGTTACAATTGTACAAAGGCTCGATATGAAAGTGCTTCCCCTACTCACTGGGGGGTTTCACCAGAGCCGGTGGAGGGGAATGGCTTCCCAGTTCCGTCCTTACTGCCTATGAACAGACGCTACACTACGNATCTAAGCTACAAATATCCCAAGATGTGATTAGAGGAGCTAAATACGCCGGAGGTATACAAGGGGGAGGGGAAACTGGAGAGTAAAATAACAGAAGTCGAAGCAGCTTTATTCATCGTTGATAATCAACGGTCCCAATTAACACTGACGTGCAATTCGTAATAATAATTTTGGTGGCTTTCCTAAAACTCGTTCATGTAATTTTAACAAATTCTAGTTTCTACCTCAGAGGAAATACATCGCCATCGGCTAACTCGTGCAACGACCAACGCTGCCCACAAAGTAACACCTGCTTCTCCTGAATCACCTCCAGCTAAAGGCCGCATTCCGCCTCCCAAGAGTTTATCCATGAGCCGTGTACTACTTAGTTCCACTTTGTACTGGCGATGTTTCCTCTCAAGATGTCGCCGCAGTCTTCACTGAACATTTCCGATCATTCTTCTGAGACTCTGTCCGCAACGAGCCTCACGAGGCGTACGACAGACACTGTCACGTGTTAAGTGACTCTCGGAACGGGTTTTGGACTGGATATTGGACTTATTAACCACCTTAACACACAACTCGTAATTAAACTTAATTAAAGCGCCGTCGCTAATTACCACACTTCACAAATCACTGTCACACAAGCTAAGTCTTGTCCAGCCCGCAGTGTCTTCACTATTAAGTGCCTGGTAACGGCTCCAACAGTGGATATCCCTCCGCTTTCGTGCTCCCTTCCAAATGAACTAAGTCTGTACTTCGTCATGCTTGCAACTCTTCGGCACGAACCGCACAGAAAACACCATTCCTCTGTTGTTCAGTTGTCGCTTATCAAGAATGTGCTGCATACCAACGGACGTTGTCCCGTTGTTATTTTCGTGGCCGTTGCCTGGAAATGAATATTGTTTCAGAGCCGTTTGTTAGCAATGGCTGCTTCTCTGGCTCCACAGTTGGAGCAAATATGCCACATACATTGACCTGGGCTTCTAAAAATAAGAAATGCGGATTTAAATCTGCTGTGTGCAATCTGTCAGGTAACAGGGACAAATTAATGTAGTGATCAGTCTACGGGCTGGACGACAAGGGTTTGATTCCCGGCAGAGGCAACTGTATTGGTCTTCATTACCGTGTCCAGACCAGCAATGGAACCCAAACAACCTCCTATAAAATGGGGCGCAGAGATCCCTTCCTCGTCAGGAAGGCTTACAAAGTCGGGGCGTGAAACTGACTATTAATTTTCCATCTAGCGTTGAAGCTGGGAATGAGTGGATATACATCTCATTTCCCCATACGTCTTTATGGCGTGGCGCTTAAACAAGCAGAGAGACAAGTTCATTTTCAGCCACCGCACACAGGTTTACCTGCACAAACAGCGGTCCTCATGTGACTGATACTGTAACACAAATTGGCCAAGCAACCTGCGCCACAGGTCATGCAACGTTGCATGAACACGCTTAATGGGTTATATTCCGGTGAAACTGCATGCCACATGTCAGCAGAAAGTTATTACCCGAGCAAGTTCCGTTCCGGTTTCCGGTCTCAATTTAGCAGCCAGCGACCGTGTGATCTGGTAACACGGTAACACGTTCACAGATGAATATCTAATTCTTTAATGGAACCTTAATTGGAAATGAAGTTATTAGCGTTGCGCTGCAGGAAGATTTGCCCATCAGCCCTTGCTTTCGGACTTCAGGTTTCCGTGGTTGTGCACGTGAAGATGCTTTCGGGTTGTAACGCCGAGAAAGACCGACGTTTCAGAGAGACATGACGCCTGTATCTTCAGGGTCGAAGCTTAAGGTAAGCAAGGAACCATTTCTATTTAATCTTAGGCCCTGAAAATAAGAGGTGATTTTATCTTCTAAAATGTTTTCCTCCGAGCCACATGGGGCTCCTACATTTTATAGATAATCGGCTCACGGATGGCGGTGAGGTTGTCAGCCTTATGCGTCGGCCGCCCTTTACCCTCAGGAAGATTCCTGGTACTCATTTGTTAGAGGCTGAGTCGATCCCAGGATTAGATCAACTGAAAAATGCAATGACCTCATCGGAAATCGATCTCGCGTCCTTCAAGGCTTGTAGCATAGTGCCTCAACCAACTCCGTTACCGCAAATATATTGTACTCGTATTCAGTGAAATATGGAATAAATTCTTCTGACTGAAGGCCCCAAAGGGCGTCCTTGGGAACATTGTCAGGAGCTTATGTGTTTCATTTTGTTTCTCCCAGGTGCAAGCTGGGCTTATCAGAACACTCGAGAGAGATGTAGAGTATTTCAAATTGAAGACGACAAAACTTTGCGCGTCTTGTTTTGAGTGAGAAGCAAGTCTCTACAGGAAATTATGCAGAGCTGAAGAAAAGTGTTTTGTCTAAGCAATTTCCGATACGTAACTCAGAACTCTTACAAGTTTTGGGATCTCCATCTGTGGACGCAGCAAATTAAATTCGACGTCTTCTCTCAGAAGACATGAAATGTGTACTTTAACCCATGATAGGAATCTGGTTGGACTTACGCATAGACCAATGTAGAATTAACGCATGACAAAAGTATATTCAGTAGGTTTCTCAAAGAACGTCACTGGAACCATTTAATGAACAGATCCGTAGGATGTTCTGCGTCAGGACGCAGGCAGTACATCCGGATGTTTCTGTCGAGCATCCGTTCCGCTTGCATGCGATTCAAATTTATGGGGAATCCAATGTAAGTTCACATACAAATTTACGTACGTTGAGTGAAGCTGGGATTTGCGGCTTCTCACAAACTGAGGAGAATATGCAGCAAAGTTTCCCGTTTTTCGTGCGGGTTTCTCTTCAAAAAAACTGAACCGAAACAACGAAACTGCTTATTTGCTATCACAATCTTAAGAAAACAAATTCACGCCGACCACTGCTCTATTATTTGCCGCCGCGTACCGACTGAATTACGAATTAAGCGGTTGCCAAGCAAAGTAACACAACATAAACCGCTTTTGCACTACACGATCGGGACCAAATACACAGAAACAGAAACAAGAGAAATGGGTACGGAGTTCATGCCAGGAATGAGTGTGGAGGGTCAGGCAGTGGCCTGTTGGCCTATGTAGCCTCACCTACCTGAATGAATGCGGTACTGCGGGTTGCAGCTACACTTCCTCAGCTTGACGCTTCTGTTTGTAGCGGCGCTTCCCGTAATGGACGGAGGACGCAGTGTGTAATGAAATATCCACGCCCGAATGGGGCCCCGCCCTCCGAACCTTAAGGCATGTCCCCAAAACGAACAGCCCCCCCCCCGTGTTCCAACAAAGCTACTCCGCTTCTTGGCTTATTAACCCTTTAGAGCACAGGGGTAACCATGTGTACCACCTGAATTAACATTTAAAAAGTCTGCATTTCGCACACAGAGTGTATCTGTGTGTTCGGCATGATTCTCACAACAAACAGCGAATGTTTCCCTAAACAGCATTAACCGGTTGGGCTCTGTAGCGGAGACGTGATGTGTTTCCTGTGAGGTAAGAGGTAAATTTCTAAACATTACTTACATGAAATTCAGGCCGCACCATAGCTCAAGCGGTTAGTCGCTGGCTTCCCACCGCGGCGGCCCGGGTTCGATCCCGGGTCTTGTCAAGTTGGATTTGTGGTGGGCAAAGTGGCGCTGGGGCAGGTTTTCTCCGAGTACTTCGGTTTCCCCTGCCAATGTTCATTCCACGAATTGCACCACAATCAACCTCACCTGTCATCTGGGGCTGGTACAATAGGCCAGAAGTGGCCGCAGTACAAGGGACATAGTCCCACCCCATTAGCAATAAAAAAATTAGATAAAATTCAGGTTTCAAAGGGTCGACGTCGACACGGTTCCTTTACCCGCGTTATTCATTCCTTCCGGCCTGGACGCGGTGACGAGAAGCGAACTCGCAGTTTCTGCCGGCAATGCAGAGTGCACCTCCGGCAACCGATAGTAAGGTGAAGGTGATCTCTGCTGATATGTCATTAACGCGTCAGAAATGCGCGGCCAAAGAAGCAGCCCGCATATTATGAATTAAACTGTCGTCACTTTGATTCATTTCCGGTAATTTGGCATCCATACTGACATGTCAGTAAATTTACCGACACTTGTCACTGTCATCATTTTCATCAGTTTTCTCTGCAGCGATTGCGAATATCTCCTTTAACACAAATAAAAGCGGCGAGCGTGGAAGAATGGCATTAAAAGCATTGGAATGAAACAAAGAAAACAAACAGAGACGCTTCCGCTGCTGAAAACATTTTTTTGGTTGATTTGCTCCTACCTTGAATACGAATTTCGTAACGTTGCAGCCCTTGCACAAAGATAAGACCTGACATTTTAATCCGAGACACAACAAAGAACGGATTGATGGTGTCCGAGTTCAGCTTCCTCTTCTGGTTTCTTCCTCGGCTCGAGTTTCTACGAATATGGGAAGAGAGAAAATGGCAAGAGTTCCAGTACCTAGAAGGACAGAGATTGATTCTGTGTGCTGATCATTGTTTCAAAGACAGTTCTCTGCTTTTCTTTCGGGGCGAATAACCATTGCATCATTCTGCCGATACCCTAAGTATTACTGCTTATGCAGTTTGTCTGTAAACTTCCCATGTAATTCAATCAACGTGTGGATACAAATAGCAATGTACATGCTTAATATAAGTACCCGTTCTTCGTCCGGGATATGGTTACTTCCCTTCAGTATCACAATTGCTGAAACGCTGAAGAAGGAATAACACTCGAATTACAGAAACTGAAGTTTATTGAACAGATTGGGAACAAAAATTCTTATCGCACCAAAAAACCGCTACCGTAACACATGCACATCGCTGTGACCGACGTGACCAAAGTACATATTGTCATGTAATTTTATATAGTGTTATTATAGACGGGTTTCTGACTGATCACCATATTTATTTGACTCTCTGATACAGCGCGTGACTACACTTTACAGTAAACTGTAACACACAGTAGTGTCCCCAGTTACAACTTCACTAGTTGTTGCTTGGTAGCGGCTACCAACGGCGGACATTCCCTTTCCTCTGAGTTCCCAAACTGTTCCCTGCCTCAGCTACCAGCTTCTAGCAGCAACAGATCACAGCGATTGAACCGCAGCTGTTCTCTAACTCACTCACTCCTTACTAACTAACTAACTAACATACTTCAACAGAGTCAGAGTCAGAGTTACTCTACGACTGGCGGTTTACTGCTATTCACTTCGTCCTGGCGCAAAGCCCCTTGAGACTCACGACCAGAGACTTCCTTTTCAACTGAACCGTTGCGGTACAGCTACCTGGCTGTGCTCATAACATCTAGGCACGGACACAGCAGAAAACACCGCTCCCCTGTTGCAATGCAATTGTCGCCATGGAAACATGCTTGTTTACGGAACCGTTACTCTCCAGACGAATGGCCCTCTTCACCACGTCTACAATTGCTCGTAGCATTAGTCTCTTAATCTTACAAATTTACGTCTATTCTAGTTAACGTACACGTTACTATACACGTGCGGGTATTGTTATCACAATTTTACAATTCAATTCCTAACTACAAGTTTGTGCAATTATTACGTACAGATCTAAGCCATCCATTTAGACGCATGTGTTTGGATAAGCTTGTGCGTCCGGAAGAAAATCATTTCTTGTTATTCTCCCAGGACTGAGGCCCGAGTGGCTGGTATACCAACAAGTGATCTCCCAGTCTCTTTCCCGCGTGTTCTATACCGCTATTCACAGCAGGCTTCTGCCTCACAATGAGTTCAGGTGTCCTGTGAGGCCCGATTTTCATCTGAATACATAAAACCCGAGATCCTACCTCACAGAAAACATTCTTCGTCTCCAAACCGTTCAACGCAGTTTAGCAAAACAATCTGTGAGAATCACATGAAATGTATGAGTACACTGCGTGTGAGCAAAGTAGAGAATTCTTGAATATATATATATATATATATATATACCACTGAGCTTCACAGGGTTGAAGAGTTCCGTTGCCAAAGACACGGCAGAAGCAACGAAATCGGATTAATTACATCGAGCTATGAACCTGTTTTTACCAGCAGCGATGCTCTGCTGTTTTGGAAGCGGAGACTGATGGTAGTCTGCTGGCGTAACTCGTAATGAGGTCTGAATGGTCTCGGGAGTCAAGGCGCCTCCATTCGTCAGTGTCAGTGGAAGGCATGGCCTCGCTCTCCGGCTCCCATACAAATTCTTCCGCAACTAATGGAACCTGTTCACGCAGAAGGCAGTGTGCGGCCTGCTTTGCCTTGGCTTGGCAGTTGACAAGACAATAGACAGAGGGGTGGGGGTTGGGGAGTCTCGAAGGGACTTCCCTGCCTCTGATACGGAAAACTTTTCAAGAGTTCCCATCCTATCGATTATCTTACACGAATTAAGCGATTACTTCTTACTGTCGCAGAGTCCGTTTACGCATCAGTGGGGAATTCTTATCGGTAACACACTGTAGTTATGCCACTGTGACTCGTTCTTATACGTTACAGCCTTTGGGGGGAGGGGCACTGTGATCATCATGATTTATTTGAATATGCCCCAACCCCGTAGACTTGAAAATTATTCTAAACTTGACATAGTAAGATCGTGCATAAAGCGACGCTGCTATCTAAGGGAAACGAATAAATTTATTTCCGCAAAGGTGGACACTGCAAATAACGACTCAAACGCACTTCTCACTGTCCTTTGTTACTTCCATAATTTCCCATTTGCAACTTCTTTTTCCATTGGCTCTTCCAGCATATTCAGGGCCCTGGCCTCTTAATCAGTTCCGCAATCAATTTTCACAGGCGGTAGGACTCCATGGACGTTTGATCAGCTCATTGTAAGGCCCCTACCTAAACACAGGACAACACAAACACAGAATAAATGCATACACACACCAGGCCCTGAGCTGGATTCAAACTCACGATCCCAGCGTCCGAGCGAGCGAACACAGTTCATGCCTTTAGGCAGCGCGGCTACTGTGACCGGCCATATTTGCAACTAACACACATAAAGACAGATTATAAAGCGTTAGTCTTTCATATGGGCCCTGTACGGATTCTTGATTCTGTTAGTAGCTCAGGCCATACGAGGTTACGTGACAGGCCGAGTAGTGAATAATGAATTGGAAGGGATTTTGAAGGAAGCGGTCGCTGCCTAATTTCAGCTACTAACCCACTGTTTGCTTGGAGGAACTGGGATAAACCTCAGCTGGAACAGCCTTTGTGCGAGCCGAGATTTCAGACCGGGGTCCGGCTACTGTCTAGGCTCCCCCCCCGCCCCCTTAAGGGTACTAACAAAGGTTATGATAGCAGCGGCGCGGCCAATGGTAGTCGTCAGTACACGTGACCCCCTCTCGCTTTGAGGTGTGTCGGGCGCCCCCCCCATTCCCACTGAATTAATAAAATGTCGGTTATCTGATATGAAATATTTTATTGGATACGAAATTGAAATGCAATACACGTTCCACTTGCTTATTTCTATACCAGAGATTATTACAATTTATTATTGGGACGTAGAATTTATTTAATATCTTTTTCATTAGCGGGAAAGCGGCGTTTGGGACGCACGCACAGGGAAACTGGCACGGAAGACTGAAGTCTCTTGTGTTACAGCACCGTACAGTTTGTTGGGTGGTACTGAAGTGTCGGTGAAATACTCAGCCTCCATCTTCAGAGGAGTGTGGTACGTGGGTATCAACGTTTCGGAGAAATCTCTTGCTTCCACCTTCAAGATGGTCTTGGTATGTGGATACCGAAATTTCCAGTGAGCATAATCCTTCCATCTTCAGGTCAGTCTAGCAACTGGGTAAGAAGCTACAGATGAACATAGGTCCTTCACTTTCAAGATAATCTCATTTTCGATTAAATATAATTCCCCCTTTGCGACGGGTTGATCCCCCGTCCAAGGAGTCCTACAGATTGTGTAAAAGATCAGGAAATTGAAAAGCGGCCCAGTTCCACAAGGGCTGTAGAGCCAGAGAGGGATAATGCCTACATATGTATGAGGAGCACATCAGGCAGACTACATGGAGCGTCTACCCTGAAAATCAAAATGTGACCACATATGTTTAGCCTAATTTCCTTGTTTTGAAAAACTAAAAGTAGCCTTTGTATTCTCCTCTCCTCATTTGAATGCCTGAACCAGTCTTTATTAAATCTGGCATGTGTATCATGGCACCTGAGCCCGTCTCAACGGCGTACTTCATAAATCCCTCCCATCAGTCTCTGGCCGTATGTGTAACCCCTTATCGTTGCTAGGTAACGGCTCGGTAAGAGTTACAGTGGCAAAGAACACACATTCAACAACAGAACAGCTGGACGCGTAATTTTCTGTGCGGTCTGTCAGGTATCAAAGCAAGTAGGCGTTTACTTCTTTCCAGAACTTATTATTACATAAAAAAAGCGTTGATTATATTCCTTACAGTTAGACCTATGACCTACAGCACTTCCCTATCTACAGCGCGCAGCTGCCCACATATTCAGCATTACTGCTACCGAGCGAGTTAGCTCAGCGCTAGCAGGCACTCAGATCGAATCTGGGGGTTCGTGGATCTCTTCAGTAACTCCAAGAAAATATCTGAACAGTACGTCGATTAGGTTACGACCGATTTGTTTTAAATTCCTTTCAATTCATCATCATCAGCTCACCATTCGACGCTACATGGTCTGGACAGCGTCGTAAAGAAACCTACAGGAAACATGTCTGTCTGTCTTTCCCCTCGTTGAGGCCGAGTGTTGCAATTCCCCGGTTTCCTCACATTACGTTAGTTCAGTTCGTTCCGCTGGGCCGTTGTGGCGCTCGCTTCCTTATCAAATCAGTTCACACGAAATAACATTCTTCAGTGCGGAAATCCTTGCCTTTCGGTTATTCTCCAGCCGCGGCAGGGCGACGTGAATGAGGCCACTAAATTGCATTCTGTGTTGCTGGCTCAATTTACGTCCACAATCCTTCCTTCTTGCTTTTCATTTTTGTTCCATGTATTTTAGAAATAAGAATGAGTAATGTTCCATCCTGTTACACAACGTACTGGAGCCATATTAGCATTTCCCAAGCACGCCGCGCCTGCACGCCATCTGTTGATTACACGAAACATAAATACGGCTTCAGTAGATTACAGGGCTCCACCAGCTAATGAAATTCGATTAACACATCAGTTTTTTTTATGTATTTGTAAGAACACACGACACCATTCAGGAGTGGCGGAAGTAAGGAATATCACTTAACTCCGAGACAGCATGTAAACAGGTCGCGAGATAACACGCTACATAATATTAGCATATTTATGTAAGGTCTCCATGAAAGGGCTGAATGCTGTAGGACTTTACTTTATGTAACTTCTTATAAAGCAGTCATATTACTAAACAGAACCACAGAGAGTTTAGATTAAGGTACGAGCTGTGACGTAGTGATTGGTATGTCCTTCGCCCATGTTCTGTGTCTCAAAGGCATGATCTTACTTTGGTCCATGAACCTAAGTAAGCAAATCACTGCATTAGCTGAGTCCTTCTTCAGAAGCCGCCAAATAATCTGGTTCTTTTTCTGCGATCATAAAGGAAGTTGCAAAAATGAACCCAACAGAGTCGGCACTTCCCTCTGTCTTACCGAAATGTAACAACTCGGGAGCCGTTGAAGCGATTTTCAATAACCTTGATACTGGGGAGTTTCACTAAGAGAAAGTCGAAGAAACATAACGGCCACTAAGGCGACATAAAGTCTCACTTACATACTTACTTTAAACACATATCGGAGTGAAAAATGTTTCGAAAGAAAGCTGTAGCAACACTGAAATATATCTAGCGTCCAGGATTCCTTACCCATATCGATATCAGGAAACAAAAGAGAGCTGACGCGTCACTGTTGTTACACCGTGTGTATATTAAATTACCGGGTCAGTGCATTATCAATCTTTTAGTTTGCGGCAGATTCAAGATCCCATCCATAAAGAGGCTCGTACATGTGCACTATGGCTTAACTTGGTTTTATGGAATTACTGTCTGTGCGCTCGTTGTAATCCGCCTGCAATTAGGCCCATCCCTCTGTACTAGGCCCTAAATTGATCAGGTGCTTTGTTATAATATTAAACCGATTTGTCCTTCCATTTCTGGGTCCACTATAGCCCCTACCCCTTTAATGGGCAGTGATAATCATGTATTCCACATGCAGTAACGTTAAGCAACTCAGAGAGAGAGAGAGAGAGCCTGTTCGCTTCAATTACTTCTCAGAATAAACAACGACACGTAATCCGAACGTCATTAGCCGAATTAACCTCATAACAAATGTGCGGGTTGTTTCCTGTGAGGTGAGAGCGGGACTTTTACTCGTAATTAAGAGCAGACTCGTCTTTTGAATGGTAAATTAGTGAGGAAGCCGTTGCAAGCGTATGGCATGTGGGGGGAGGTTAACCCTTTAAAGATTGATCGCTCGGTAACATAGATTGTTGATGGTCTACGCTAGCACAGTCATTCCTGGCTTCAGTCTCCTCGAGATCCATGACCAAGATTTTTATTCTCTCCTAGACATGTACATGTTTAGGAATGGGGTCTCCTCTTCGATGACGGAGGGGTCGGTCCGTCTATGTAGGTGCTAATTTTGTTGCACCATAGTTTCAGCACGAGCATAGCAGCGCTGTCACGGCGTCCAGGTCACTATGCGCTATGCACCCGTTGTCACTCACTGTACTAAGTAACATTTATACAAGACAAAGTCAAATCTATGTTATGACGGACGGTCAGTTGGCCAGTCTGTCTCGGTGTCAAGCACCCATCTGGCGCCCAAGACCAGATTTTTACTGCTGTTAGACAGTTGCGTGTTTGTTGATGTGGGGCGCCCTGTCTGACGAGAGGACGAGTCTGTCTTTCACTATTGCGTCAGGCGTCACACAGATTTCATTGCCAACCGGCGCCGAATTTATACGCCAAGTGAAAATCTCAAATCAGAAATTAACTAGGGCCGCGTCACAGCTCAAGCGGTTAGTTGCTGACTTCCCACCGCGGCGGCCCGGGTTCAATTCCGGGTCTGGTCAAGTGGGATTTGTGGTGCACAAAGTGGCGCTGGGACAGGTTTTCTGCGAGTACTTCGATTTCCCCTGCCAATCTTCATTCCACCAATTGCTCCATAATCATCCTCACCCATCATCTGGGGCTCGTACAATAGGACAGAAGTGGCCGCAGTACAAGAGACTTAGTCCCACCCCAGTAGCAATAAAAAAAAAGAAAGGTTTAAACTGAACCTGGACATCGTAGAATGGCGTCTATCGAGCCCACTGCTCTGCTGGAAATATATGCCAGTCCGTCCATGTGTAAGCGCGTCTGTTGTTTAATCCTTTGAAGCCTGAGTCGAGTCGAGTCTTAAGTTACGACCGACGGTCAGTCGGCCAGTCTGTCTTGGAATAAAGCACTCATCTTGGGCTTACGACCAGATTTTTATTACTGCCAGCCAGTTGCGTGTTTGTTGATGTGGGGCGTTCTCTCGGACGAGAGGACGGGTCTGTCGTTTACAACTGCTGCTGGTCCTCGCCAGTGCAGTCATTCTCGAGTCCGAGTCCCGTGAGACTCGCGACCATATGTTGCTGTCTCAGACTCGAGACGTCCCATTTTGTCGCCTCCTACGACTCGCAGGTCTACGGTGGAAATATTCGACCGCGCCTCAACACTGAATTTCTTCTAAATAAGATATACAAATTCAGTCCGTACCTCACAGGAAACACATTACGTCTCCGCTACAGAGCCCAACCGGATAATGCTGTATAAGGAAACAATCGCTGTTTATTGTGAGAATCATACGGAACACACAGATGCACTGGGTTGGTAGAATACAAAGTCTTAGTGTGTTGAAGCAGGTGGTACATATAGTAACCACTGGGCTTTAGAGGGTTAAATGTGGACTCTAAGGAATAGCAGCTGGATAGGCAAACATTACGGAATACGCTTGTAATACTGAACTGTAAAAATATGAAAAGTTCTGAGGTGGCCTTTTGTGAATGGAGTAATGGATCTTTTAACTGCATACAATTCGGGAAATGTCTTGACTAAATGTACGTCTATCAGTTGTCAGTGTCAACTCTATGGTTAGTTATTTAACCCATTAAAATCGGTGTCCGACAAGAGAAATTCAGCCTGAAAACAAAATTCAACGCTGCAAGGTACAAGACAGTGGTACCAAACATGGCGGGACACAGGTACCGTCATGCGTGCTTGTTGCATACCGCCACAATACTCGCTTGCATGTGTGGCGTGTTGCAGCATCGTTAGGCTGTGTGCCAGCCTTTCACGTGTCGTCCCGACGTCAGTAACAAAGGGACGAGCTCTCAGATTCCAGACGGGACGGAATCCTAAGGGAACCCCCACCCCCACTCCCACACTCCCCACTTTTATTGCTAAGCTGAAGGGAGGATAAAATTACAGAAATTCATTTCGTCATAAATATTTCCGCTTGCGTTTCTACTTCTTGCCGAGCAGCTGCATTAATATTAAATTGTCGTCACAGGGAGGCAAAAATGAAGTGGCTCGGAGGACAGAAGGAAATTGGAAGTAATATTCAGGAGGCTATACCATGTAATTAAACAGTCAGCTACTGCCGAATTCTCACAAGCCCTCCAACACATCTGGCCTCACCTGAGGCACACACAGTGAGCACTGTGGTATAACACAGCGTTATATTGGACCACGGCACATCTACGTAAATAGACCCCATCAAGAGCCAGCATAAGGCAATCTATTTTATAGGATTTTGCGTGCCTTTTTAATATTATCCTATTTATATCTCTTTCTTCTGCATAATTCTTATCCGTGTTCTGGGTTGTGTTTTTTATGGAGACCAGTGGCGGTATCTTTAGGACACCCTAAAGAACCACCGGGTTCCACAACTGCCAGACAATGCAATTACTGAGTTATTGGCAGTTTTAAAGACAAGAAACTTAGCTGTAAAGTAATCACTTAGATTTCACGTTATACTCTGGCCCGGAGATACGTCTTCTTATCACGTATTGTTACGTTACATTTCGTTGTATCTGAACACAACAATTCGAACCCAGTGTGTATAATTACAGTACCTTCCACTTCCAAGAAGATTCTAAAGGGTCCTGACGATGGCGTATAACACTGAGTTTTTGGGCTTTGTCCATCGTTCCGTATCCTAAAAGCCAGAAAATACAACGTTTCGGAAACTGGATCTGTTTCCGTCCTCAGGTGAGGGGGTGGGGAGACACTTTCTCTGTTGGATCTCTTACAAACAGCACATCAATCACTGATCAGCTCTTTCTAAGTGACCCAATAGAATAAGTGTCTCCCCCTTCACGGAAACAGATCCAGTTTCAGAAAGGTTGTGTTCTCTAGCTTTTAGTATACGGGACGATGGACAAAGCCCAAAAACGCAGTAATTCCGAGACTTCGAATTCCAGTATCCGGTAGTTTCCACCAATGCAAATTCGCCGCTTAAGGCACAATCACCAGACAGCCGCACCTGTGACTAGCTGGGTTTACTGAGAAACCCTCAAATCCTGGAGATCATCTAAACATAATTTCCTCGTTCACTTCTTGTCTCACAGAAAACCAACTGCGTCCCAATTACAAAGACTGTATCGTCAACTGAATGACGTTGAATGTTCGTTGTGAGAGTCATATAAAATAGTACATTGTTTGGGCGAAATGGGGAGTTCCTGGACCATAAATCGTGAGCTAAATCATAAGGGTGCGATTCTGAAAAGAATTCCTTCTAATATATATGTCACTTCGTTTGTCTTCATAACTTTTCCGTTGTTCCAATGGAGACCTCAAAGAAACTAGAACGAAAAAGAGTGAGCGAGCGAGAGGACGTGGCGAAATATTCTCAGTGGAATAGCTTTATAAGTAGAAATAACCTACACGTAGGAGTTGTATAAACTTTGTTTCCACATAAAAGTCTCGAGCCCATATTCCCTTTTGTACGCTCTGCACACTGTGCTGTCTATATACAAAGTGGCAATATTCGGAAATACACAGCTTCATGCTGCAAAGTACTGAGGCTCCTTTCACGACTTCCACTCACAGAAACATATAGTTCGTGTATCTATACAGAAAATGTACCTCGTATTAGGATAATTAGTTACCTTTTTAAAACATAGTGGTAAATATTTATGCCACATACCTAAACATCAAAAAGCTCAGAATTTTACAAACAGATTATATGTAAGTTTTTTTTTCGTGTGATTCTCAGAATGAAAAGCAAATATTCATGAGTAAATTATTGTTTGTAATGGAGACATAGTGTGCTCCTTGTGAAGAACGAGGGCTAGAACCCACACTGGTCTCTAACAGGAATCGAAAGCACGGACATCAAGTTGCATCCAACCACATCACTGACTGAACCTTGCAAGGTCAATGTGCAGTCGAAACTTCTGTAATAATTTGAAAGCACTAGGCACCATACATCTGTTGTCATTTCACCTGAACATCATAATCGATAAATACGTGGAGAGTGGTTTTCTCTCATTTGAAGTTTTTTAAGGATACCGTATTTCAGCGTCATATTATATTATTGGTTCCGTCACCACAATCCCTGTATGAACTTTATGCAATATTATAGAACATATTTCGGCCGTTTACTGTCATCAGGTAAAATCTTTACATTAATTCCATATTTCGCTGCTAAGGCCAATGCAGGGGAGAACAGCAGCAAAATAGAGTGTGAGTGTAAATATTTTTCCTGATAATGGCCGTAAAGGGCCGAAACATGTAAAATAATGCAAAAAGTTTATACAGGGATTGTGGTGACGGAAGCTTTAACAAGTTGAAGTTCTTAGAGATTTTACATATTATTATTATATGTACAATAAACAACAAATAAACTTAATTATTATAATAATCCTCTCGAAAATCTATACTTTTCTTTTCTAAATTCTCAATAACACTTAGATTTATGTTAATGAAATTATTATTATTGCTATTATCATCATTTGCTTTGTTTGTTTACTTGTCTGCATTATTGATTTATGTTAATGAAACTGTTATTTGTATTGTTAGTGTTTGTTTGTTTGTTTGTTTACTTGTCTGCATTATTGTGTTTTCCTCCAGTGTTTGCCTGTAATTTGTCTTTGACTTTATGTAGTGTTTGTCCATAATGTAATTACTTGTATCTACCCTGTGCTCTGTCTGTAATTGGTCTTGCGGCTGTTGACTCGTAACATAAATAATAAAGAATTGAATTATTATTATTATTATTATTGTTATTGTTATTGTTATTGTTGTTGTTGTTATTATTATTATTATTATTATTACGCCTTACAACGAATGTCTCCTTGTTTTGGCACAGCACAGGATAAAATCAAACTGGTCCTTGTAAATTTGTAAGCCTGTGTGTACATAATTAATTAAATTACGTTAACGTTGTTTATGTTCGTTTAATTAGAATAACGGGTGCTTCGAGAGTACAGCACTAACCAAAAGCTAACAAAACTGCCACTGAAACAGCAATTTGCTTCTGCATGCGCGTGTGACCTTCCTCAGGACACGATCATTCATAACAAGTTAAACGGGCAGTGAAATGTACATGTAACATGACAGCTGATTGGCCGGATTCGCTCAAAACTCGACTCATCACAGCGCGCGCGGGCACGGATGCGTCCCGATTTTTGTAATATTAACGAACAGAGTAGATACAGGCGTTTGCCTGGAGGGACCGAAACAAACCCCAGTCAGGATAGCCGTTCTGGGGGTCAAGACTTGAACCCCGAATCTACAAAATACAATGGAAACGTCGGCTGTGTAGTTGGCGATGTCTCAGGGACACAGGCCACACTTCAGCATTCGATGCAACTTGACTGATAACACAAATCGATATCAGAGAACAGAAACGTCTGAATTCTCAGTACGCCGTGTAGTTCGGAGAGAGCACGACGTTTCGGAGGAGTATCGCCTCCATCTTCAGGTTAAAAGAGTAAGTCGATGAAGAAACCAGCAGAAGAGGCTTGGAATTGGGGCCAACTACCTTTTGGCTTGGTTTACTCTTCGGCACTGGGGATGGAGGCGATATGTTAATGCGAATCTTGGCACTGCCTCAGAACTACATGACGTCATAACCCAGAAAACAGTACTCCTCATGAGATACGTTATCAAATTTGGCAGCTAAGCTCAAAATTCGTATTTTTCAGAACGCAGTTTCATTTCCTCGGAAAGGAGAGACGGTTAAATTAGTTTTTGACAGTAATTTATTACACGCCACCGCGGGGATAGAGATGATGTTATGAATATGTTCGCGCAAAGAAGCTACAGATGTACATGTTTACTTGAATATATATACGTTATTCTTTAAAACCTTTTCAACCATCCATATATCTTACTACGTTTTTAATTACACTTAGTTTAACAACAAGATAACATAACGCGTTCATCTACGTAAATTAGTAGCTCGTTATTAATTGGCCAGCCTACAGGAGTCTTAGCCAATCAGAGGTTTCTCCCCATTCAGAATACTGTGACATGAACCTCCTGCTTACAGACACTGCAGAAGGGCCGAGTCGCACGGAGCCGAGAACAATGCTTATTATCGCTAAGTGCGTGAGGCTTTTGTCTTGCTTCTCTCTCTTTGTGCCGCTCGGCTCGCTATTAGACCCCTTTATCCGCATGTAGTTGGGGTGATCTGCCCCAGTACATTGTTCTAACATCGGCACGCCTGCTCTAGCGCGACACACAGGCAGCACATCATCTCAGTTGACTCTCATATTAAGTAAACTGTGGGTCTCGTATGATTCTCGCAATAAGCAGCTACCAGTTCCTTGCAAAATACCAACTTCATCGTCTTTGTAATTGACAGTGTGTTTTCTACGGGGTAAAAACCGGATTCATGTATTTTGACGAGCTTTCGGCTTCAAAGGGGTGATTCCCCATTCGTGCACGGACTACGGCCACAACAAACTCCAAGGAGTAAAATTTCTGCTTCTTGACAAGCTGTCAGTGGTTCACCCGCCATTTACAGAATACTGTGGCCCGTCACTGTGTCCACAAGAGCCTGTAATTGGGCCCTATCCTTGCCAGATGCATTCAGTCTACACAGATACTTCCCATTTGCTAAGATAACTTAATAGAAATTTAGAAAAAAGGTAAAGCAACCCCTGTAACAGGCCGTAGAGGCCCATAGGGTTGTGAGACGTCGAGTCTCCCACATTTTCTCTAGACAATCGGCTCACAGATGGTGGTGAGGTTGTCAGCCTTACGCTCCGACCGCCTTTTACCCCCAGGAATATTCCTGGCACTCATTTCTGTTAGAGGTTGAGTCGACCCCAGAGCCGTAATGCGGCTGGAAGGATTACAATTGAAAAATCCAATTAACTCATTGGGAATCGAACCCGCGACCTTCGGGTCTGGAGCAAAGTGCCTCAACCAAAAACGCTACCGCGTCCCGCTAGAAGAACTTAATAATTGACCAAATAATGTTCAGAGAATACGAGTATTNCATAATCTGGAGATTAGACAAGAAGTTCAGGTTAAAAATAATGGCCTAATTTCCTGATTGAAGACTGAATAAGAAGAAGAAGAAGAAGAAATGTGGGTAGTAGTGAGAGACACTACATTGGGGGAGGGGGGTAAGAAACTATATCTCTGATTTTGAAGGTTCCCAGGCAGAGCCCGCTTGTCCTTCTGGTATAGGTAGAGCATATAATCGGATTATATACATATATTTATGACGCTGGAAGGGGTCCATCATTATTTCCTCATTACTTAAAATACCGTAACACATACAGACACGCACCTCGCAGAAAACCAACCATGACATGTTTTAGGCAAATGATCGCCGTGCAGTCTGGGAACAATACAGGACACAATTCAGGCTGTGAGCACAGTGCAGAGACTCTTAATATTAAATCAGGCGGTACATAACAAGCACCGTGCTTTAAAGGGTTGATGCATTAGTTGCATACACTGAGGTACACATTTGACCTCAAAGCCACAAATAAGCTTTAATTTGTTTAAAATATATCGGTATGTGTTAATAAAATTTGTTTAATATGAGAGATGCTCTGATCAAAATCTGTAAACTTTGAATCCAACGAACTGTTAAACTCGATACCAAAGCACTGATGTCAGCAATACGTACCCCACGCAGCTGGTAATACTGATTCCGTTATCGTCTCGTCTCTTTATCTAATTAACATAACAATATTGACTCATTAGGCTTAACTAAGTTCATTATGAAGTGTATGATGATGAAGTACGTCAGATCGTACTCATGTCCTGAATTTAGCATCACAATGGGTCCAAACACAGGCTGCATGTCACGTCAGAGCTTAAATGCAATTCTGAAAGAAAAACATCTGAAAGTTAACACAAGATTATGACAGCTGGCTTCTGTCCAACTGTCACTTATGTCAACATCATGAAGCCTCGCGAACATACCAGCTAAGGACCTTCAGCAATACATGGAACATTACTTAACTAACTTCCTGGAGCTGAGCTCTTCTTGAGAAGCCGCCAGTCTGTGCACCTATTCAAAAACTTCCCAGCATTTTACGGAACCCGAAGATTGATTACCGTGTTCACAAGAGCCCTCCACTGATCTCTGTCCTGAGCCAGGCCGATCCAGTCCATACCACACCATACCATTCCATCTCTCTAAGAACCATTTTAATATAATCCACCCACCTACGTCTTGGTCTTCCTGCTAGTCTCTTTCCTTCTGGCTTTCCCATCAATATCCCATATGCATTCCTCTTAGCCTCATTCGTGCTACATGTCCTGCCCATCTCATCGTCCTTGACTTCATCATTCTGATTATACTTGGAGAAGAGTACAAGTTATGAAGCTCCTCATTATGCAGTTTTTTCCAACCTCCTGCCAATTCATCCCTCATATTCTCCTCAGCACCCTGTTCTTAAACACCCTCAGCCTATGATCCTCCATTAATGTTAGAGAACCAAGTTTCCCATCCACAGAGAACCCTACGAAAAATTATAGTTTGGGAACAATGAGATGTAAGGCTCGGTGGCAACTATACGTCCCACCTTTAATGACCTTGCCCACACAGTACACTCGCGTATGTTTCATGTGCTTCTCGCAGCAAACAGCGACATTTCCTTGAACAGCAATAACCGCTTCTTACTTAAGGCCAAGCAATGTGTTTCTTGTGAAGTACGGACTGAACGTGTAAATGTTTTTAGGTGACGAGGAGTCTTATTTGTTTTAAAATTACAGTTAAACTGACACGTTTCGGCCTTACTTGGCCATCCTCAGGCAACTGTTCCTTTGTTGACATCCCTACACCGCTTTAAGACATTCCAATGTTGCGGAATTGGCATCGTTCACAATAAAATACATTTGCTTGAGAACATCACAATTTATCATTCCTTGTGCTGACTTCTTGCGGCGTTCCTGGGAAGCCCAACGAACATTTGTCGCGGTGTTTTTAGCGTTGTTATTTTTATATATGTTCCCACCAGTCGGCTTACCCAGGATATAATCCAGTGGTGGGCTCTTGTCAACACGGTTATGAACATTCGAGTTCTACATATAAAGGACTAGTTGGGGGACTATTACGAGTAGTGTCTCAGGAAGGAGCTGGCTGTGTTCAGTGCGGCATATGGCAGGTGGGAATCACAGAAGCAAGCACTTCATTGGACGTGTAACGCGATCAATGCATATCTACATGCACACGGACCGCTGCGTTCGCTTACATTCCAAATCGATTTCAAATGAATCGTTTTTGTGTCCACTCCGCTCAGATAAGTTCTCGTACAGTGCTGCGCTCTATTGCAAGCGGAACTCTGCGGCGTTTCATGTTGTCGCGAGTAAAGCAAAATTTGTCCCTGTGCTTAATCAGCCAAGCACCGCGCCATGAAGGCGTATGAGGGAAATGGCATATAGACCCATGTCATTTTTACCTCTGCACTAAATGGAGGTGAGTGGTCAGATGCACGCCCCAGCCGCTTCACCCCCCCTGAAAAATGTCGCCGGTACCCATTGGGAACCAGGCTTGGTGGTCCCCAAAATTGGTCTGGACGCTATGGAAAGAATAAGAGTCCCTTCCCCTTGGCTAGAATCGAACCCTGGTCGTCCAGCTATGGACGTAGACTCGGTAAACTTAACCACAGGGCACCCACCTAATTCTGTGGGGGGCTTAGAATGTTGTGCCGCGAAATCGGACGATGTAAAATTAAAACTTGTCCCCTGCTTAACTAGGAGCCACGGGATTAAGACAGCTCCCAGCTCCACGCAGTGTTACCAACATCTTGCTGTTATTGTTATCACGGAGAAAAAAGTTAAAAATAGTAGTATTGTGACTTAAGGAAAGGACAGGAGAGTACAAGCAGGGACTTCGTTATGTATGCGCCATGCAAGACAAAAGGAAAAATGAAAGAGACCAGCAGGAAGACCAAGACAAGGGGTAGGGGGACAATATTAAAATGGATCTTAGAGAGATGGGATGGGATGGATTGGATTGGTCTGACTCAGGACAAGGACCAGTGGAGGGCTCTTGTGAATACGGTAATGAGCCTTCGGGTTCCATAAAATGCAGGGAAGTTCTTGAGTAGCTGCACAACTGGTGACTTCTCAAGAAGGGCTCAGCTCCATGAGTGAGTGAGGTGCAGTATTGAAGCGGGACTTGAAGCGATACGGCCTTAACGTATTGGATGGATTTATATGGCTCAGGGCAAGGCCTTGTGGCGGCCTTCGCGAACGCGGAATGAAACTTTGGGTTACTTGAAACGCGAGAAGCGGTGTGTCAGTGTCTGGTAAGGCAAATCGACTGCAGTGGCAGGCGGCCAACAGACGAGTGCAGCTACAGACCTGTGCCTCAGATCTCGTCCAAACCATGTTTAAAGGTTCAGTTCCCACCTCACAGAGAACACACTGCTTCACAGTTACCTATACAGATCAAACTGTTAATGCTATTTAGGTAAATAATCGTCGTTTACTGTGATAAATATAGTGAGTGGACAAAATGAAGTGTGTATTGTTAAAGCAGGTGGTACACATATTAACCACTAAACTATAAAGGTTGACTCTGCAGTGTACGTTCCGTATTTCCTTAGACATAACGTGGTCCAGTATTATGAATCCCTAAAGAATGGAGCTCCTTGGAGATACTGGCATCCTTAGGGATTGCTTGAGCTGTCTGCCTCTTTGTAGGGTGTTTCACGACTTTAGGGCATAACTGCAGGAGGTGATTTCCTAGTTCTTTGTGATCAAAAAAGTTCATATAAACATGTGTCCTATTTTGGACGGTTACGGAGTTATGACCGTTTTTTCATTCCCGTACACGCCCTCGTGTGAACCGCGTCTGTCATCTGGCGGCTCGCTATTTTTAGCCAGCTACTGACAGAGCGTTCTCGTTACCTCGACACTTGAGAGGTATCTAAGGCGTGGTGGGCTGGTATGTCCAGCGCGGTTCACAACCGAGGGGCAGCCTGTGTTGCGGCCGCCGGTGGCATTTTCGAAAATCAGCTTTAAGCACCAATCAATTCAAATTAAAGGTAATTTCACGAAGTTAACTTTACATTCATACTTTAAATGTATCATGTATTATGCTGGTTTATTATTTTGTTCCGTTTATTGTCAGTAATCGTTACCTTCTATTCTGAGTTTAAAACGGTCATAACTCCGTAACCGTCCAAAATCGGACACATGTTTATATGAACTTTTTTGATTACAAAGACCTAGAAAATCACCTCCTGCAGTTATGCCCTAAAGTCGTGAAACACTCTGTGTATAATGTATGTGTGTGTGTGTGTGTGTGTGTGGAGCAGTCCCTCATTTGCCCTCCCCCGTCCCCAAAGATTATAACCCCTGCCGGATCCTCTGGACGAGGACCAGACTAGAGAACTGAGCCGACGTCCGGTGTGCGCACGCACCCACACCAATTCACGTGTGCCCGTGCAGACGTATCTAAATGATTTTTACTTCGTTTCGGCATTACGTGACGCTTTTACAAAGGATAAATTGTCTGGCTTCCCATAGCCCCCACACATTCGAACCCCTTTCCCAAATACTGCTACACCTTGGCTCCTGGCCCAAATCCAACTAAATAATATTTAAAAATTCGGCTCCTGCCGCAAATAAATCGAACAGCGCATCCATAACAACCACCAGATGGGCAGTGTTGTTTCGGGAAGGAATCGCCGTCTGTTGGGAGAAAAGTACGAAACATATAAATACTGTAGCGTGCAGACCCGTTACTGGGCAACGACCTCGAAACAAACAACGAAAAATTTGTTGCTAGGCAACAGATTCCTATTGAGCAAGCATACGCAGCCGTAACTGGGTAACGCCTTCGCAAACAAACATGTTCCCAGGGAAATAATTGGAATACAACAATGAACGGTGTTTCTTACGTGGTCCGAGCCGAAATGTTATAACCGAGACAAGTTCAGAAGTTAGCAGTACTCAGTAAGCAGAAATTTGTAAGGGAGTCTGTGAAGATAAGACTTGGTCGGTGCAGTCGAAAATCCCCACTGTTAGAAGCCATTACCAGTGAACGACTAGTGAAGACACATCAGACTAACAAGACTAGCGTGTGCTGTAGTGATTTCTATTCATGTGGAAATCAGCGATGGCGCTTTAATTAAGTGTAGTCACGAGCAGTGTGTTAAAGTGGTCAATAAATCCAATGACCAATCGAAACCCCGTCTATCAAAACAGTGTGTCGGGTAAATACTTAGTTTTTTAATGTTAAAGAGAACGGCGCGTATAGTTATCAGGGTGGTTTAACAAGTGAGGGGTACTGTACTCAAACATTGTTAAGTATGTGAGTTCATTCACTACGGTATAAGTCTTGAGAACTTTTAGAGAGATTTTCAAACTTGCAACCTACCTACGTTTTGACAACGTCGCCCCATCTCAATTTACCTCATCATGTATACGTGAAGTTTCTAAGAGAATTCTGAAAAGAATCCATAGAAGGAACAAAACAGCTTGCCCGTCTGGTGTACTTCACCCTTCACAAGAATGAACTGCTGTTGCCGTTCCTACCCCCGCGAGACAGAGTCAGTAAACATCACAAAACAGACGCGCGGAACTGATACAAAGGAAGCGCAGAACACGAGCGACAGGAATGTGAAAAGCGAGCTTGATGAGTGTACGGGGCTGCTAAGCAACAGACAAGAAACTGTTCGCAAGGCAAGTGAACACGTCACGAGAGAGAAGCCCCGTCTGCTGAGAGTCTACAGTGGTACACACGAGAGACTGAACATAGCAACCATAAACAATGGAATTAACTCAAAAGATCCTAGTGAGAACTCAGGAACAAATGACGTTTTATCGCCGTTGGTTTTGGAATTTTAGATTAGGCTATTTTTTTTATTGCTAGTGGGGTGGGACTAAGTCCCTTGTACTGAAGCCACTTCTGGCCTATTGTACCAGCCCCAGATGATAGATAGCTGAGGGTGATTGTGGAGCAATTGGTGGAATGAGGATTGGCAGGAGAAACCGAAGTACTCGGAGAAAACCTGCTCCAGCGCCACTTTGTCCACCACAAATCACACTTGACCAGACCCGGGATCGAACACGGGCCGCCGCGATGGGGAGACAGCGACTAACCGCTTGAGCTATGGCGCGGCCAAGATTAGGCTATTAGGAATATGCAAGAAAATCATGAGGACGAAAAATAATCGGGGACACACGACATTCAGACCTCCACTGACAGCGCCAATTTACTGGGCGGAAACATAGAGTATATTGAGAAAGGAAAGCACACGACACGTATCGGATGCTGCTGAGCAGGTTAGCGTAGAGGGAACTAAGTGCAGGTGTATTAAAGTCTCGTGATAAGCTTACAGGACAGCTCAGTATGAAGTTACCTAACTCACATAAAAAAGTGGCAAGTGACAACGGAAATAAACAAATCAAGATTACTTACACGAAGAACTTGTGAAAAGTGCGTAATCTATTATCGTTCGCCAGAATTCAGTTGCGGCCATTTGCTCTTCCCGTCTGTTCTGTTTGAAAGACGAAGACTAAAAACCGCAGTTTAACCTTTCCTTTCATTTTAGTGGGGAAACTGACCTGTCGACCTGCAAGAACACATGTTGGGGGTGTCAGAGCAAAGGCCCATTAAAGCGATCAAATCACAAACTGTGAGTTAGGCAGATCATGTAACACGCATAGGATGTATGAGAAATGTATACAAAATTTGTATGAAAATATGACAAAGGGGTAACCAAAGATGGGACAATATATGAGCATTAATAAATAGTTCTGAGGATGTAGCGAATGGGATAAAGAACATTCCGGCCCTATTAAAAGTGGGAAGTTCCTTGATCAGATGAGCAACTATGGGATCCTTAAAAAGGACTCTCGTCGCAAGCGTTTGTCGGTTAGGTGAATATATTTGCTGATATTAGGCTTACAATAGTTTCGGGCTTCACCATACTTTGTTCTTACACAAGAGCTGCTATGACTGCAGACAGTAAGGCAGTTGAAGTGTAAATACTGACCAGTACATTTTTTCCTCACAATGGATGTTGTCTTTCCAGTACGCTGGCCGTGGAAAGGGGCTTGGTTAGTCTAAGAGTGACTCGCGTATAACATGATACCAACTCCGCAACCCGGAAAGACACTAGGAGCACGTCATTTGACCGCCAAAGTTCCGCAATGAATGTCTTTCCAATTTCAGCATCAAATAAAATAACAATACCATCTCTCACTCCAGTGCGCGGGAGTCGGGGGGGGGGTTATTGCCGTCTGCTCAGTTACGGACGTACGGACAAACGGCCAGTAACTATCTCCTCGCTGGAAGCCTGTCTCTTATCTGGGGCGTTATGTTCCGGCTGGATGGGTTCTCTGATGAAGAGGCAACTGCTAGCTGGGGCCCATTGCTGCAGATAGAAACAGTCAGCGTTTCACGACTCGGTCAGACTTCAAATCCGTCAGCAGAAAAATAAATGGTTTTATCTCTGAAGCATCGTCAGCAAAGCATGTAGCAGAAACTGACGCGCTGGTTCCTCCCTTGCCCACAGTAACCAAATGCACGGAGCAGACGTCTTGATAAGCTATCAGCTGCTCAGCTACTCGAGAAATTCGACGCCTTTCATGTATTCCGAGGGTTCATTACAGTGTTCACAACAGCCCAGTTACTGGACCGCTACCCGAACCACATGAATCTACTCTATAACTACCCACCTATTCATTTAAAGTACTTTTTAATATTATCATCCAATCGATGCCTAAATCTTCCAACTGTTCTCTTCCCTGCAGGTTTTCCGACCAAAGGAAAATATGATTTTTCCTCTCACCGTGCAAGCTACATGACTCACCCATCTCAACCTCCTTCGATTTCATCAGCCTAATGGACTTCAGGAGTACAATTTATGTAAGTCTGTGTCACTCCCTCTCCCCTGGATACAAACATTCTCCCTTCTGAATATCCCTATTCTCTGCAGGCCTATGCTCAAAGCAAGTTACACACCAAGTTTTAAACCCAGGCCCTGTAACCCTGAGAGATACCTGCCTGGCGCGTCCACGCAACACCTTGCGCTACCGCTTGTGTTGACTTGCGGCCGAACCCATCTATAACATTCTCGGCACGACCTGTGACCGTGGTCCCTCGGTCTGAATACAGCCGGTGCCCCCCCCCCTCCGCCAAGCTGTATTAACCCTTTGAAGACTGAAATTATTTTAAATAACATATAAGAATTCAGTACCTACCTCACACGAAACACATTACGTCTCTGCTACAGAGCCAAACCGGTCAATGCTGTTTAGGGAAACAATCGCTGTTTATAGTGAGAACAGTACGGAACACACAAATACATTGTGTGGGCAGAATACAGAGTTTTGGTATGTTAAAATTACTGGTACCTATGGTAACCAGGGGGCTGTAAATGGTTAATTAGTGGGGATATCAACGATTTAAAGCACAGTGATAACTAAATAAATTATCTGCTTTAACATTCAAGAGAGGTAGACAGATACACTATGCCGACAGAATGTTCTGTGACACTCAACCAGGTAATTTGATTCACGAGGAAATGAAAAGCAGCTCAAATTCGGGTAACATTCAGGTCAGAATATTTTGTCTTCTCATTTGTTCCCTAAAAACATAAAGATTAAAACATACAAACCTATGATTTTGCCTGTAGTTTCGTATGGGTATGCAACTTGGTCTCTGACATGGCAAGAACACAGACTGGGATATTTCACACTGCGCACTGGGGAGAAAATCTGGACCGAAGGCGGCTGAAACAGTAGGAGGCTGGAGAAAACCGCATAATGAGCGACATAACTCCTATTCTTCTCCAAGCATAATTAGAATCATTAAGCCAAGGAGGATGACATGGGCAGGGCATGTAGCACGAATATGAAGACTGGGGATTTTGTGGGAAAGTCCATATGAAAGAGACCGCTGGGGTGATATGATGTAGGTGGGAAGAGAATATTAAAATAGGGTGGAGTGACATGGACTGAATTCATCTGTCTCAGGATGGGGAACCAGTAGGCTCCTGTGAACACAATGAACCTTCGGTTTCCACAAAATGCCAGGGGAACTGTTGAGCAGCTGAGCGACAGGTGGCTTCTCAAGAAGGATTCGGCTTCATGGGTGGCACTTGTAGTTCCCACTGTGCTTTGAAGGGTAAAACACTTATTCCGTTGTTTCACGAGGCCCTTCAAATAGCTTTTCTCGTACGTGTGATCGAAGGTTTTCATTTAGCCTCTAATTACATTAAATAACCTCCAGTTTCATTAACCAGCTGGCCTCACTAGAACGTTACGTCTGGAGGATGAGTCCTCTCGAACGGCACACGTAACCTCGTCAAGTAGCGTTATTACAGGCAAGGCGGGAGCGTCACGCTCACCCCATAAAGAAAGGAACAAGCGACAGGTACTACTCTCCCCAACCCCCAAGTTTCAAGCAAGAGGTGGATTTATAAGCTTCAGAGATACATGGGGACAGAAGAGGGACAGTTATGGAAACATATGTTCCCGTAAGGAGCCGCCACTTTCTGTGCTACAAAATGTTATCTCACCAGAAGTTTCTTTGTAATGGTTCTAAGAATCTGTTTGGAAATTCTTTCGGATATTGTTTTCTTTACAAGTGGCCTCATATTTTACGCGCTGATAGTCTGCAACTTCCTCTCGGAGCAGCTGTACTCGTATGCTGCAGAACGTGCAGTGCATTCATAGGGCGTTCTTGTGGGCGCTGGAGTTGCACACGCTTCGGAGCATGACATTCATCCAAGTAAGATTCAGTCCGTACCTCACAGGAAACACATTATGTCTCCGCTACAGAGCCCAACCGGTTAATGCTGTTCAGGGAAACAGTCGCTGTTTACTGTGAGAACCATAAAAAAAGGTAAAACTATCCCTGTAAAAGGTCGTGGATACCCATACGATTGTGAAATGCCGAGGCTCTCATACTTTCTAGAAAATCGGCTCATAGATGGATATGAGGTTGTCAGCCTTACGCACCGGCCGCCCTTTACCCCTAGGAAAATTCCTGGTACTCATTTCTGTTAGAGGCTGAGTCAACCCCAGGGCCATAGTGCGGCTGAATTAGATCCATTGAAAAATCGAATGACCTCATAGGTAATGGAACCAGCGACCTTCCGGCTTGTAGCATAGTGCCTCAATCAACTACGCTATTGCGTGCCCCTTTTGAGAACCATACGGACCATATAAATGCATTGGTGGTCAGACTGCAGAGACCAGCAGATGCCGCTTTGCTTTGTAGGGGATATTTGACTGAATAGTAGACGGAAAACAGAACCGTACTTGCTCTCAGGCCGTCTATAAGCTTCACGGTGAAAACTGCCCAGTGAGGTTTTCATAATTTCAGCTCTTCAGTTAATATTATTGCGAGGAACACATCGATGATGAATCAGAGATCTCGGGAGACGCAGGAAATGCATACAAAACTTTTCTCGGAAAGCATGAAGGGAAAAGACGAATTTGGACCACTGAGTTTTCCGCGCGATGATAATATTAGAACGGATATTATGGGATGTGAGGGTGTGGACTGCAATAGCATGCCTGAGGACCGTGGGAATGAACATTCGAGTAACCTGAAAAGCTGAAAAGTGTTTAATAAACTGAGCTACCATCAGCTTCCCGAGACGGACACTGTTTGACAGAGTTAATTAAAATACCGCGAAACTGCCGGTACTTGTGTAACACACGCCATGCTCTGAATGCGCGTGCGCTCTGGGCCGCATCTCACCCCTTAAAAAGGCTTCCAGTAGTTCAGCTTATATAGAGTGGACGCCAGGGAAGAATGAGGGAAAAGGAAAGGCGGTGGCGTTACTAAAAGCACCGCAATCTGCTGATGGACCTGAGGACAACCATGATACGCAACTGCTGGTATAGTTGGTTTTCGGACTGAGGCTTGAACCCGGGACGTTCAGGATACGAAGCAAGAAGCGCAGAAACTCGAATGTTGCGCTGTGCTGTGTGTATGGAAGCATAGGAACAGGTGTGCTGCAGAATGCTAGAGATCAATACGGAGAAATGGTCGCTTGGATTCGAGCAATGGAAATGAAGACTTGCGTGATCTTGCGAGCTGCACTGAGGCGATGTATAGCTCTCAGGGGTCTTCCACACGCCGCAAATGGAACCTGAACTGCATCTTTCGAGAGCGCATCAGCAGCGCTTAGCAACGAAATGTATTCTACACAGCAACAGTAGACACTGACTGTGGGGCAAACACCTGTCGCCCTAAGGCCTCATACATCTGTGTACAGTATAAGAGAAATATTCATCCGGTCTATGTGGGAAACTTGTTAACCATTTAAAGCACAATGGTTAATATATGAACCATCTACTTTCGGGGCACGCTATACAGCAGCGAGTCGAGGCACTACGCTACAAATCGGAAGGTCGCGGGTTTGATTCCAGATGAGGTCACTAGATTTTTCAGTTTACCTAATCCTTCCAGCCGCACTATGGCCGTGGAGTCGACTCAGCCTCTAACAGAAATGAGTGCACTGAATCTTACTGAGGGTAAAGGCCGGCGCGTAAGGCTGACAATATCACGTCATCTGTTAGCCGATTGTCTAGAAAATGTGGGAACCTCGACGTCTCACAACCCTATGGGACTCCACGGCCTGTTAGAGGGATACCTTTACCTTTTTTGTCGCAATCGAGACTATCTGTTCTCTGGGCCACAGATACTAAATCTGTGGCGGGCAGAAACGGGAGGTGGGTCACGTCACGTCACGTGTAAATGGTTTGTCGTTCTCATGTCGTAGTATTCCTCAGGCGCTTACATAGCTGACTCCTTCATGTTGGAAACTGAAGCATCTGAAGGATAGGCCTGTAAAGTAATTCAATGTTTTAGAGCACAACGGAAAGAAGGAGATAAAAGAAATAAAGCGCGGGGGAACGGAGAAGATACAGAATGATTCCTCGTTGAATGCCAGCGGGCATTGGAAATAGATTTTACATATACGTACATTATTTAGATGAATTTCAGACAGAAGCAGAGGACAGATGGTCTCACTGTAGGGCGCAGTGGCAACAAAGCAGTTCTACTCTCAAGTCATTCATGCATCCTTCAGGATTAGAACCCGTGTTGATATATTGAATTGCAAACGTCAGATAATTCCTGGTGTTTGATTTGCGAGTACAAACGCTCGCTGTTACACGAAGCGAACTGCAACGAAAGTGCCCACTCTTCACGCCACTCCTGTCCCTGTAAACATGGAAACTGCCACTCTGCGTGTCAAACCGATAGCGCAAGGGTCCGACAACAGCGCCCCCACCCCCGACACCGACACCCTTTTTATTGACAATAAAGCGCCCATGTCTCTCTTTCCATGTCAATGACAAATATTTTCAATGATTTTAAACGAGAAAGGATATTTCTGGGATCTTCATTTGTAGCAGCCAAATTGTGTACCGATCTCACTGCGAGTTCACTGTATAGTTCATTTTATTCTTTTGTTTACGAACATTACAGTTTGAAGCTTCAGAAGCTCTTCACGGTGAGGCATCACCTAGCAGAGTCTGCTAACTTTCAAGCATTATTTTTTATTGCTAGTAGGGTGGTACTAAGGCCCTTATACTGCGGCCACTTCTGGCCTATTGTACCAGCCCCAGATGATAGATGAGAGCGATTGAGGAGCAATTGGTGGAATGAAGATTGGCAGGGGAAACCGAAGTACTCGGAGAAAACCTGCCCCAGCGCCACTTTGTCCACCTCAAATCCCACTTGACGAGACCCGGGATCGAACCCGGGCAGCCGCGATGAGAACTTTTAAGTAACTCCGTAGGTAGAGGTAATCCTTGAAAATCGTGAAGTTCCCGTTATTTTTGGAACTCGGAAATTCGTTCGAGTGTAGGATGAGGCTGTCACAGCGGTGATCATGGTATAACGCAGTGTAGTCCGTTGAAATTCAAGTGAAGTTTCGGAGGAAAATATTGCCTCCATTGTTCTCGTCGAAGAGCTTTGAATACTGGCAGCCTCGTGATCGTTCCTTCTTTGGCTTTATTTTTTCAACAGCGAAGATGGAGGCGAAATGTGCCTCATGAACATCAAGACTGTAAATTATGAAGCTTCTCATTACGAAATTCTATCCCTCCTCCTGTTCTTTCTTTGGTCCCAATTTTCCCGTCAGCACATGTTCCCAAGCACCCTCAAGCACCCAGAACTTAAAGGAACAAGTCTCCAAACCATGCACAACTTGCAAAATTAAGTTTTGTATATCTTAATATTTACGTTTTACGTGGGAAAGATATCGTGAACTAAAGGTCTCTGTAGACTCACGAATTCCAGAATGGTCATTCACACGCTCTTAAGAATGAGTGAAATTCCGCTTGCCTCTGAGAACTTTACGAGACACACAAATGCACTGCGAGGGTGAAGTGCAGAGTTCTCTGACTTTTAAATAAGTGGTATATATAGTTACCAGTGTGTTTCAAAAGGTTACTGCACATTATAAGAGAAGAGTCAGATGTTGGCCCTGTAAATCACATGCTCACAGGGCGGCCATACGTCACACGACGCCCGGCTTAAGCACAGCAGCTGAAGCGAAGCCAATTTGCATTTGGGATGGGCTGCACATTTCACGATCCATAGGCTCCAAATGCAGGAAATGGCGGTAGGAGAGGGGGGAATGGTCCATACACGGCGATTTAAGGCGCCAAGGGGGCGTGGAGCTGTAAAACATCTACTTCAACTTCCACAAAGAAATTACCATCATAAATCTATTTTTAAATTGTTTGAAATTAAATTAAGCCTATATTTAAACAGACTGAGGAGAAACTCCCATTACGGTTATCGCGCATATGTACGTCTTTGTAATATTTCATACACGGTGGCTCAAAATGCGGCCGATCACGGTGGCCACGCCGTCTGAGGCATGCATGAACTCTCTTCGCCCGCTAGAACAGTGAGGTCATAGGTTCAAATCGCCACTGTACTGTTCTGTGTAGGTAGAAGCCCTGCGACGGGCTGATCCCCCATCCAAGGAGTCCTACAGAGTATAGGATTACGAAACTGAAAAAAAAAACGGTCAGTGTCCAGCAAAGGCTTGTAGAGTCACTGATGAATGAATGGCTGAATGGCTCGAGACAGCTGTGACAGCTATTCAAGAGGCAGCTGGCTCGAATCTCGATCAATTTACCAATTATTTCTAACGAAGATTTTCGTGATCTAGACAAATGCCCAGACCGCATCACGAAACAGGCCACGGTTGCATAGGATAAGGTGCGAAGGAGAGACTACTGAACAAGGCTGTCAGTTTCGACACTGCACAGCGACGGTTGAGGAAATGGCTACTGAATGACCAAGTGACAGTGGTCCACTCAAGGTTCTGTCCCGATAGTCGCCTGAGAAACCGAGAATAATCACGGAAATGCTGTCAGGACATCAGGTGTCCGAGCCGGAATTCGAGCCCAGCATATCCCGAATGTAGACCGCCGCCGTTTTACCACCACCCCTAGCCCCGCTCTGTGGGGATGAGCAATTATGGGGGCGCCTGGAACCATGTAATGGTGAAATGGAAATACCTGGAGTGAAACCCGAACTGGAACCGCCTAGGAACAAACCCCGGGCAGCCTAGGTGGGCGACAAGTGCCTGCACGACAACAGGAATGTTCAGAAGGACACAAAAATGACAGGTGCGTGAGCCCAAGCACTTGGAGATGTTAAATTTAATCACTGAGAACACCGAAATCCCAATGCTGACAGCGTCGTTAAATAACGAACGTACAAAGTTGTCTGCAGGGTCATATTTTTTTATTGATAGTGGGGTGGGACTAAGTCCCTTGTACTGCGGCCACTTCTGGCCTATTGTACCAGCCCCAGATGATAGTGAGTGTGATTGTGGAGCAATTGGTGGAATGAAGATTGGCAGGGGAAACCGAAGTACTCGGAGAAAACCTGCCCCAGCGCCACTTTGTCCACCACAAATCCCACTTGACCAGACCCGGAATCGAACCCGGGCCGCCGCGGTGGGAAGCCAGAGACTAACCGCTTGAGCTACGGCACGGCCTGCACGGTCACATTAGTGTTTGTGTAAGTGTAGCTGCCTTCCCAGATAGCGTGTCAAATTATCGACTGTCGATAATTTGGATGAAGTTCGATTTCAGTGACTTCCCGTTCAAATTTTAATGGAATTTGTTTTGATTATGGGTACTGACTGTGAAGTGAATACAGCGCTGTACGGCACAGGCAGAAATTAACTTCTACACCAACTTCCAGTAAACTTAAGCACGTGGAAACGGCGATAGTCACGTGTAGCGCTACGCTCGCACGTGTGACGAAGCATGGACAGAATAGAAAACCAGAGAAATTTCATGAGCTTGGGCAAGGCCCATGTACGTATCTGAACTAGACAGTCGATGGCTGTTGTTCACCGACACAGCTTGCAGCCCTGCAGCCGGGAAATGATAAAGAGAAGACCATATTCTGCTTTGCTCAAACATTTGTAGGCTCACACGACCGTGTGGCCAGCTGAAAGTCAACTGACGTTTGTTACTTGGTTTATTTTTTTTACCTTGAAGATGGAGGCGACTTGTTCCTCCGAAAAGACGGTTGACTTTTAACGAAGTACAGGGCATAAGATTGCAAAATTCTTTCTGCCATTAGCTACGAGCTATATATTTATTCAACAACAGAGAAGACGTTTGACCCAAGGGAACGCTGTAATATTGTAGAACCCACTTCAGACCCCGCGCAAGGTTTAGATTCGTGCGAGAACTCTCTCAAGACGATTCGATATCCGAAAATAATTGTCCAGTTTTGCTGGACCTGGAGACCGTAATGATAGCAGCCAATACACGTGGCTATTCACGGCACTGAATGTCTTGACTGCCAGAGCGACTGACTGTACGAGTAAACAGCGTCACCTACCGCCATGTCCTCACAGGGTTCTCTCTCTGGGACGGCAGATATATCGGTAGACTGAACCCGGCCGGGATTGAGGAAAACAGCGCGATTTCAACACGTAACTGATGATAGGTCCGCCTCTCATACATATGTTGCATGCAGGCAATAGACTCGCTCCGAGGGTCGGATCATTTGTGTTGGTCCACATCAAAAGCGATTCAAATTAATGGAATCCACTGTATTGACGTATTTAAATAAATATTAATTTACATTTGGTTTTAATTTAAACTATAAATTAAAATATATTTTGTCTTGCCTTCTGGCTACCGTATCATCTAGTTTTAATGGGATTTCATATTTCATGAATTTATTTCAATATTAAGCACTTCCCTGGCATGACTCCAGTCAGTGCGACATGTGGGCAGGCAGCCTGGGTTCCGGGCTGCATTCAAGGAACTTACAAAAACGGAAAACGTGCACGTCATTTGAATATGGAACAAGCAGGCTCAAAATGTAACTAAAGGTTTTGCTGTGGTTACATGAAGCGAGTGTGTACGAGTAACATACGGGATCAGTGTATCAAACTCGAATAAAATGTATTTGCAGTGCCGAAAGGTTGCTATAGCAACAGGACGCTACAACTGCTGTGTCGTGCTGAAATCTCGCATTAATGAATTCTCCGATCCAATCGTAAAGTAAACATGTGAAGTGCAGTGTCGTAACTATACGTACTACCATCTGTTTCAAAATAAAAATTCCGTATTTTGCCAACAGAGTGTAGGCACTGATTCTCACAATAAATCGCGATTATGTCAATGTAACTGTTGGAGACCTAGTGAGTTTTCTACGAGGTAGAAACTACAGTTTTCACTATTATGCCTGAGGTTAGCAATAGGCTCGCGGCATCGCCTTTTCAAGATACTCCCCCCTTTTTATTCTCGTGGAGGGGAGACGATTTCCCTTTGTACTGGGGTCATGCGTTTGAGGAGTTCCTGTAACTCACTAATTGGAGCCCACAAACCGATGTTAAGGGGACACAGGCTTTTCAAACGCGATACTTTCCCCAATTTTGCGGACAACTGTAATCGGAGCTGCTGACAGACATACCTCAACGAGCCGCTGTAGGCGCCGTCTCCTATGAAGCACCAGAGAAGCACAACTCACCATCGCCACGGGACCTGAAACAGGAAACATGTGACGTCAGTCAAATTGCGGCTGTCAACACGATTATGTGGGATGTGAAACCGTGTAGTCTGGTAGATGGATAACTATTTTAGGACGAAATTACTAAGAGGAATCTATTATTTTTGGATTAAAATACCGATGAATTTTGAAGAGAACGATTTTGTGGGATGCAAGAAGGGAAGAGAGAGTTGCTTCTTGGTTCTTGCTGGTCGCTTGCTCGGATTAATTTTCAGTCCTGAAGATGGAGACAATACTGTGTTCCGAAATTTCGATGGACTTGTACCCGACTACACGACATCACGTCATAGAAGACAGTGGCGATTCATAGTCACAACTGTGAGAACTCCGCGTTTTGTCCACAGAGTGCACTGATGTCCTCAAACTGCAATAGCCGACATCTCTTTGTGGTGGAGACGCAACACGGGTTTTAAATAATCTTCTAGATCTGTATATTTTTGTCACCGCGTCTAGTGGTTACTAGCCTCAGCTTATGAACCAGTTACCTGAGCGCTGTACCTTAAGTTCATTAGCACCTGGTCCCACTTTGCGACTCACGCCGACCAGGACTTGCTATAGCAGGAACCCGATCTCACCGCATTAGTGACCAGGACGCGGCAGCTGCTTTCATCAAACGATCTGCTTACAAAACGCGCCTGCTGTGGCCGGAGGAAGAAAACGGGTCCGTCGTACACTGCATCGAAATGAAAACGCCTCAGATTGTGGTCTCTTGTCAAGACGGGCTCCATAACAAGCCGTCAATTTGCTTATTTGGTCTCTGTTTAAAATACAGCTTCGAATTGCAGGACGAATGACGATTTGGAAAGAAGTGGAAGGAAGAGGCGCTATAAATCTACACGGCCCGAAGAGAAGCCACAAATACTTTCGCCGGTATATTCCATCTCTGAGCTGAGATTCTGACCTAGGACCTCCTGAATACGAAGCAGAAATATTAGCCATTGAACAGCATTGTTCGCTATGAATGTGTTGGCCAGATGAATGACTATCAGCATCTCAACAACCATTTTGCCCCATGCAGTTTGTTAACTGGTTATGTAAACATGTAAGATCTATCATAATTTTGGAATGTCGGCCATTAGCCGTGACGGCGAGACAACTCTCCACTCAGCCTTATGAAGAGCAGTGGTCACTCTATATACCATCTCCTGTAACGCATAAACACTCCGCTTTTGTCCACTCAGTGCATTTTTC
Organism: Cryptotermes secundus; assembly: GCF_002891405.2. Lineage (NCBI taxonomy): Eukaryota > Metazoa > Arthropoda > Insecta > Blattodea > Kalotermitidae > Cryptotermes > Cryptotermes secundus. Next base: position 474,792 of record NW_019743656.1, on the reverse strand, counting down.
TCCCTTAACCGGCTGGTCTCTGCTATGGTGACGCAATGCGTTTCTTGTGATGTACGAACTGAATCAGTACATATGATTTACAAACATTTCAGCCCAAAAAGCGAGCTGTGACCGAGTCAGTGGAAGAGTGGAGTGATTGAGTGAGAGCCAGCAGAGTCACTCCCTAGTAGAGGGGGAAGGCCGCGCCATAGTTCAAGCGGTTAGTCGCTGGCTTCCCACCACTGCGGCCATGGTTCGATCCCGGGTCTGTTCAAGTGGGATTTGTGGTGGACAAAGTGGCGCTGGGGCGGCTTTTCTCCGAGTACTTCGGTTTCCCCTGCTAATCTTCATTCCACTAAATGCACCACAATCACCCTCACCTATCATCTGGGGCTGGTACAATAGGCCAGAAGTGGCCGCAGTACAAGGGACTTAGTCCCACCCCACTTGCAATAAAAAAAATAGTAGAGGGGGAGTGACCAGTAGTAGTCAGAGGCCCTCTAGTCGAAGAGAAGGCCCCATTTCATAACAAGTGAAAGTCTGGAAAGAACAAAAATATGGTCGTGAGCCCCAAATAGTATATGAAGCCCAGAACAACTGTCCTGGCGAGGGCCAGCAGCCATTAACTGTGTTGAACTGGACTCAGTGCATCCACCACTCGCTGCTCCCTGCCTGTGTGCGATGTAACACGGTCGGGGGCAGTGGAAGGGAGAGGCAGGCTGGGGTCAGGTCGCGGGGGGCAGAGGCTCCCGTCTAATTGGTTTTCTATTCTGCTACACGGCAGCGCTGTTTCCGATATCACACAACTTCCGTGCCTGTACTACCTTCATCCTATTATTCTGCTTACTCACACATCGCCACACCTGGCAGCAGCGCTCGAGCCACGGTGTCATGTGACCCTTCGCCACGCACAGCACACCCTTCTGGAGCAGGCGAGCAAATCAACGTGTTCACCCTGTCCTAAGCCAGCTGAATCCGGTCCACAATATCACACATTAACTTCTTAAAATCTATTTTAATATTATTCCCTCATCTACACCCCTAACTTTCCGAAAGATCTCTTTCCTTGCGTTTCCCAACTTCAATTTTGGATGCATTTCCCATCTATACCATGCATGCTATATGACCCGTACACATAATTCTCCTTAATTCGATCACGATAATGTTTGGATCTGACCAGATCACCTCTTTCTTGACTTCTACCCTGAAGACGGAAGCAGTATGCTCCTGTTAAAATATGGCAGCCACCCATGAGACTACACAGTGTCACACCCAGCGGTCCAAAATATGAATGGCCAGTTCGTTTCGGTTCAGTTTACTTTAAAACAACCACAAGAGTTGTCGTGGGGCTGTACCGTCCACGCAATGCAAACAGCATGCACCAGGACGGACGCAGCCAAAGAACAAGAAGATGCGCATGCGCAGGTTCGGTCTCCGGAAATTAGGTTGGAGCCGCTTGCTCCGAGAACAGCCGCCCATCGGCTCTTGAGAGAATGAACCCTTGCATTAGAGTATGAATGTAACAAGGGACATTCACCTCGCCCTTTAGACACATGCACCACCTGCTTTAACGCACTAAAACTGCAGTCTGTCTGTCCATGGTTCTCACAATAAGCAGTATCAACAGGTTCCCTTTATAATTTACTTACTTAGGTAACTAAAAGATTCTTATCAAAAGCGTACTGGATGCATTGTGTGTGATTCATTTCACTGCAATCTGCTATTCGGAACAATTTTCGCTCCGATAAATATTTCGCGAGTTACGCTCCAGACGCGAGCAGAAATGCGCAGAATGTTCTATTTGTTTCAGATATTAATCGATATTGGAATGTCCCCACAGAACTTGATACAATATCAAATTTCACTACCCAAAAATCGTACCGTGAACTTACCCCAGTTACCTGAGAATCACACTCACGGAGCTGAGTCCTTCTTGAGAAGTCGCCAATTCTACAGCTACTCGAGAACTTCCCAGCATTTTTAGGAACCCGAAGGTTCGTTACCGTGTTCACAAAAACCCTCCACTGGTCCCTATCCTAAGCCAGTTCAATCCAATATCTATACCATCCGATCCTATATCTCTAAGATACATTTTAATATTGTCCCCCCACCTATGCCTTTTCCTTTTCAGTGGTCTCTTTCCCACCAATATCCTACATGCATTCCTCCTCTCCCCATTCGTGCTACTTGCCTTGCCCATCTCATCGTCTTTGACTTGGAAAAGAGTACAAGTTATGAAGCTCCTCATTATGCAGTTTTCTGCAACATCCTGTCACTTCATCTCTCTTCGGTCCAAATATTCTTCTCAACACCCTGTTCTCAAACACCCTCAGACTATGTTCTCCCTTAATGTCAGAGAACAAGTTTCACACCCATACAGAACCACAGGTAAAATTATATTACATATGAAATCCTATCACCAACGAACTCTACCTTCTTAACTGCTGATACGATTCTCTTATGTACAGAAAACCTGCACCTAATTCATGATTTTCATTCCCCTTTCCATAGAAAATGTATAATCTCCTGCTCGTGCGATGCCACCTCCATCCTATCTGACCTCCGGTACTCCCGCTAAATCTAACTTAAAATTTGAGATTTCTGCCACTGCCCTGAGCGAACCTGACCTATACAAACTTGTTACATTTCAAGTACCAATCTCATATTCATTTTCTTTCGCCTATGTCGTTTATCCAGTTACAAAGAACTTGCTCTCACAGAAATTTAAGAGCGGGACATTTGAGTTACAAATGCTACACCGGTAGAACGGGTAAGCAACTGTTCTTTATCCCTGCAACTCCGGCCACAGTGGCTGGGCCGGTTAATAACTTTACGCGTTAAGTTAGTCGAACTCCGTCATAACGACACGCAAGGGACCGACTGATTTACGCCCTTACTTGCTAAACTCGCATTAACTGATCTGAAGTTTGCAGTAAACCAGAGGCCTACTTCACCATACTACAGTGTAAGGCAATAGCGCTATACTGAGCCAAAAGGCATTCAGGCACAGGCAACAGCTGTGAATATATTTAACTGAGTGACAGCTGACGAGGGGTGTTCCTCCTGTTGCGATGCTGCATCCTTGTAACAGCAACAAACCGACATTTTATGAGATGCTACATCGCGACTAGAATTTAGGCCTGGAAATTCTTGAGTAGCTGCACAACTGGCAGCTTCTCAACAAGGTCTCAGCTCCATGAGTAAGTGAATGAGTTGCAGATGGGAAGAAATTATTAAAACTGAACAAAGATGGTGGGAGGGGATGTGTGTTTGATTCAAGCGGCTTGGAATACAAACCATAGGAGGGCTGTTGTGAACACGGCAATGAACCTTCGACATTCGTTAAAGGTGTGGAAATGCTTGAGTAGCCCGAGCGACTCTCTTCGTCTGAAGGGCTCTCTGAGTCACCCTTCGAATATTAATAATAACTCTGATTCGCAGACTCGATACAAAATACGTCTTAACAAGAACTAACGACGCCATCTTGAACATCATATTCTTGCCCTCTTATGGCGAGATGGGATGTGGGTGGACCTAAATCAAGATGGATGGATCAATTTACAAAGCCCCGCAACTGGACTGTACGGCCGAGTTCATGTTGAAAAAGGACAGTAAGCTGATGTAAACATACACATTAGTGCAGTGGACGGATAAACAGCAAGAACCTGCAATGTTAACTATATGTACCACCCGCTGACATGCTAAAACTCTGCATTCTGCCCAAACACCGTGTACTTTTGTCTTTCATGTGATTCTCACAATAAATAGCGATTTTTAAAATTCTAAAATATTCCGTCTGTAATACAACAAAGACAGTTCTTCTTAAAAGAACATTACAATGTAGTTATTTAACGAAAAGTGTTTGTCAAATGTTTCAAAATGCCATTAACTGTAAAGATTCGTTGTTAATGACATTTTAAAACATTTAACTAACACTTTTAATTAAATAAATAGATTTTAGTGTTATTTTAAGAAAGGCGACTTTTTGCAATACTGACAGAATATTTTACAATTTTAAAAATGGTGCCTCAATGCAACAGGAAGTTGAAATATAATATAAATAGGTATTAAACAGCGATTGTCTCCTTAAAGAGCATTGAAGACTTGTCCTTTTAACTGCGACAGAGTGAGTTTTCTGTGAGGTAGCATAACCGCCGTCACGTTCGCCTCCACGTTTGGCGTCACTTTTAACTCTGTATAAGCGCTCAGTGAGACTTCTAGCCCCACAAGTTGGTCGGCACTTATAACTGCCCTCTTAGTGCCCTCTTAGTGCCCTTAAGTTGGTCTGCACTTTCATCCGCCGCTTCCTTGTTCCTGTCTGGTTCAGGGTAGGGTGTGGGATTACTCTGAATTTGAATTTCTATGGGCGCCAGTGGACTTGGGTGAAATCCACGAATTTGGAACGGGAAAACAAACGTGGGATATGGATAGGCGGACGTTTGGGGTTCCGACTGCTCAGACGGTAGGACGAGATTCTGTCTCAGGGCGACTTCTGGGCCTTGCTCACACAAGGAGAGAGAGAACACTTAAAACTCACACTTCACCAACACTGTTGCTCTTTATTGTAGATGTGAACTAGAATTACACATTACAAGGCTGTATCACTTTGAATTTGTGTACCGGACTCGACCAACACTGATTTAACTTCCGGGTGGTCACTCCTGTTACTCACTACGGCGACTGACTGCTCTGGAGAGGCAGAAGTCCTGACGGTTCCGGGAACGCCCGGTTTCCTCTCCTCTGAAATTTTGCTGATTGGCTGACCCTAAAATTTGGGTGTTACTCTCATTGACATTCCGCCAATCCCTAACAAGATCCATGTTAATTTGGGCCTAAGTACAAGACGGTCCTTCTGACAGCTCTCAAATAAATGAAGGTACGCTAACGATCGCTCGGTACGCCTCTCCGAAAATTATTGCGACTCCTATCTGTCAAGTCTCAAATTTTCAAAGACTCGCACCTCAGAAGTTAAGCATTGAAATTCCCAGAAAACACAGCGGTGTACTTCCTGCTCCGTTCTGGGGGTTTCAAGTGACCTGCAGCTTGCTTGTCCCTCAGAAAGACCAGATGTCGTCCTTGGCGTCTGCTGGTGCTGGGGTCAATTCTGTACCATCTTGTGTTAACAGTAATACAGTTCGTTTACATGTAGTACATTGTAATTAAGGATGCAAATGAAAATCATTGCTGAGGTTCCTGCATGGCGCGGTTACAGTAGTAACGTAATTTCTATGTATAATTTATATAAGCTTCGCGCTTCAGTTTTATATGGATGTACAAAAGGATGCATAGCTTTAGAAAAAACGTCGAAAGCTCCGTTACCGAGCGAAAGCTCGGAGAGATCAAAGCGCAGTGCTTAATCCGAATGTCGGTTTGCCCCTCCACAGCTAAACAAGTGAAGAAATGGATCTGATAGTCACAGGACACAGAGCGCCACTCTATATATCCCTCACGGTACACCGCATCCCCGTGTAGTGGTTGCTTATAGCTCACGGAACATCGGATAGACGTGGTCCCTGGAAATTGCCTGCGCCGAACATTCTCTGTCCCTGTCACACTCTCTCCCTTATCTCCTCAATTTCCTCTGGCCCTCCCTGTCGACACGCGCTGCGCCTATTCATACCGTAGCAACAACAACTTTACTGAACACACCTGTGTTAGTGTGGGCTGTAACGTGTCTTACGTTAATGACTTACTGGCGTAATCACTGACTTTAACGCGTCAACCCTCTCTTGTCAGTGTTCGTTTTCATGCAGTAATCTAGCTATCAGACTACTACAGCCTACGACATCAACGGCCTCAAGACCTTATACGCATCCGCTGCTTACAGAAGTCTGAGAGGGTGGNTAAAAGGTAAAGTTGTTCCTCTGCTCAACAAATTTCAGCACTAAGCCATGAAGGCGTATGGGGGATTGGATGTATAGATCACTAGTTGGAGGTGAGTGGTCAGCTTCACGCCCCGGCCGCTGTACCCCCGGGGAAAGAGTACCCGGTTGGGTGGACCCCAGAGCCGGTCTGGATGATTTGGAGAGAAAATTCTTGACCCTACCGGGACTCTAACTCCGACCCCTAAGTCGTTCAGGCCGTAGCTAGTCGCTACCCCGGCCCCTATATTAGTTAGTTCTGACGAAAATAAATAGAAACCATGTCACTGCAATATTTGTTCCTCTGTCAGAAGCTGAAATCCAGGCTCTCCCTCATCCAGCTGAAGCCAATCTTGGATATTTTCTTGCGTGGTTTCAGTCTCTCCAGCTTCTCTGAACATAGTTTGAAATTCCCCTTGCTCTAATCCCGCTTGCTCGTAAATCCCATGTATCTTCAAAAGTACGTACTCAATTGTGAACAGAATATTTTATTTTTCATATTTTGATCCGGATTATCAGACATACGGATTAACTGTAAACGAAATAGCGAGCGTGTACTGAACACAGTCTACACCCTCTTGCAACAGGGTGCCTCATTATGGGCTTAAGTGGGCGCCGGACTTGAGATTGTGTTCATCATGTCTGCTCTGCTCTGCCAATATGTACGGTGGCACGGCTGTAAAGAGACGTGCAATTGTTGCGGTAAAGTTTTGCGTGCGATCACAACCTCATTTCCAATTTGTATTGAACTGCACGAGTAAACTACAATTCCTCTGGTTCAGTTACTGACAGGGGAAGCCCATATATCTGGTTACGAACGGGTGTATCTTGAGCAGAAGGGCACCTCTAGGCGGGAGCTTGTTGTCACAGACTACTCTGAAAGTAGAATATCCTGCAGCCTTGGACGGATCTCTAGGTCATCATTACAGTTGAAGAACAGGCCACGGTCGTTTGTGTGAAAATCATAATTTAAAATCGTCCTTACACGCGACATCTATAGTTTCACGGTGTCTGTAAATCCCGAATTCTGTGATGTAGAGGGTAGACTAAATCTTGTAAGATTTGAGGCTTTCACGGCGGTGACTATGAAGAAACGTATACGTTCCTCCAAAACGTCGGTTAACACCACATATACACGGTGCCAAATCCCAGAAGACTGCTTTCTTCATAGACTAAATCTTGTTGAGTAAATCGGAAACAGTTTAACCGTCACAACATGTCGTCATCGGGTACTTGGCGCTGTGAGCCGCAACGCTCACGTCTTCTCTGGCTCCAGCTTCTTTGTATTTTTCTGATACATTCTGTGCCACCTAGGATGAGCTGTAATCCTTCACTGTCCTCACACATCGGAAACTTCCATTTCCGTTAGCATCTCCACACAACGAGAATGATGAATCATACTTTCTTACATGTTTCTAGTCATTTTTATAAGGAACTAATGCTACAGTATATATAGTGCCATGTAAACAAGCCCCCCCCCCACATCAACTGATCTCTTGCTTTATGGCGTTTCCTTGCAGTCTAAAGAATTTAGAGTGTTACAAATTGTGCCAGTTCCAGATAAAAAGCGACATAAGTGCTTATTTACGATTGTGTCACGACAAGAAAATCTGGACAACGAGGTCAAGAGGTCAGACATTAGCGTGTAATTTCGCAGGAACTTAGACCAGTTTACTTTAAGTAAACTTGCGTTCATTTAGTCTAAATCTGCGCATGTTACTTCACATTACTGAGAAATTCCTTGGATTATCCTCTATCAGATAATTATGCTTGATTTCCAACTGCAGGCATGCGCAGTGTAAACATGGTGAACGGTATGCACATTAACACAGCGTACGAGCAGAGGTTCCTGTATTGTCCAATTTCCGACACGGATGTCATTTCCTGTCAACTCGTGCTTCTGGCGTCAATCCAAATCTTAACCACACGATACGCATTTACTACACAGACCACATCAAAATATTACATGATTGATGGATCGTAGGTTATTTAATGACGATGCATCAGCTACAGTGCTTAGTTAGCGTCCGAGGACAGTGAAATGGAAAGTACTGAATATTGAGTATAGAGAGGGTGGGTTTCCCCATGCACTTAGACCAGTTATTGGTCCATTGTGCGTCCCCCTTTTTAATTTCTACTGTCTCCATACCCTACCGGTACTGGTGCTCGCTATTAGCCCCTTTCTGCCAGCGAGGTTCCAACCTTCTACTGGCAGTGGTATCTAATAGTTAGTCCCTTTCTGTCAGAGAGGTCCCCCCTCCTCTGGCAGTGGTACCTAATACTTCCCCATCTACCGGAGGCATTGGAAACTACTTTGGGCGTGGAACTTTTTGCCAAATTTAGCTCAGAGATCTCCTAGAGACATGAGGTTCTTTTACGTGCCGTAAATCTACGACACGGGACCCACGGCTTAAAGTCCCTCCCGGAGAACTTGTTTCCTGAATTTTTCCGCCCTTAAAAATTCCACGACCTCCGCCTCGTTTGAACCCGCGTACCTTGAGTCATGAGGTGGGAACGTTACCCCTAGACTACGGAGGCCGTAGTAACCTGGTTTTCGCGTCTGTATTGAGTGAGAGAAACGATGCAAAATTCCAGTTAGTACACTCAATGTTGTGGTCGAGATTCGATCCTGGAACCTCGGGAAAACAAGCGAGACGCTTTGGGGCTTCAGCGGGCTCGGTCGGTGTAATCAGGCGGACGAACTGTTCAGTCACGTAATGTTCAGAAATGTCGCAGTTCGTTTCGTGATGAACCGCAAATATGCTTCGAGTTTCATGTTTCAAGTCTGGGTCCGAGGGGAAATCTCGTCAGTGGGGGGCCCGAACTGCATTAGCGTGCTGTAAAATTTGTCTCTCTATTCGCAGAATCCATCAGCTTTGTGTGCGTTCAGTGCTACGCCACCGAGTTCTTCTGTTCCCAGTAATTAAAACGACCGAGAGAATGTAAACGCAAGGTTTGTCCTGCATAATCGGCAGAGGTACAAGTGACAATTAACACTGAGCGGAGACAACCTCAGGGAAGCGGTTTCCAGTGGCAACACGCAGGGAGACTGAGGGCCGTGAAATGGATATTCTGTTAGCCCTTGGTTTACTGAAGAGAAGAGAGGACAAACAGGGATGAAGTCTGGCGGTGACAAGACAGGAGTGACCAAAACTCCATCCCCAAGTCAATTACAGAGCACATTCTGACAGTTTCGTTTCCTTCGATATACCAGTCATATCAGAATCACAGTAACAAGCACAGGAAATGTTACCATTTAGTGTTACCAGATGTTTTCAAGTGTTTAGTGTTTTTGGCAGAGTAAAGTAAAGTAAAGCTATTCCTGTAACAGGCCGTGAAGACCCATAGGGTTGTGAGACGTTGAGGGTCCCACATTATCTAGACAATCGGCTCAAAGATGGCGGTAAGGTTGTCAGCCTTACGGAGAGTACCTAAATTAAATATTTTTATTTGCAGACACATATACGCCTACGAAGTAAGATTAAATAAATGCAAGACACAGAAGCTGATAGTCAATCATTTGGTCAGACCGAAGTATTTACTTAGCAACAAGTATTTAAAATTATGTATTAGCATATTTAAAGGTTATACTGCTCATCATTTCCGAGTTAACATTTTAAAGCATAATGGTATATATAATGTACCACCAGCTTAAGGATAAGAAACACACAGTGTATTTATGTGTTCCAAATAGTTCTCACAAAGCGCCCCATCCCCCAAAATTAGCATTAACCGGTTGGGTTTTGTAGCGAAGAGAAATGTGCATTTGTCGGGCAGGAATTTAACCTTTTTTTTTTAACTTCATTGAACTTGAGGCTTCCAAGTAATATTCGGCGACTGTAACGGTCCGCATTTTGAACACGGTCTCCAAGGAATTTTAGTGAGGTGAAAGGTCTTGTGGGGTGCGGCCGGCCTATGTTTCCTCACTCTCCGGAACACGTTTCGAATTTCAATGAAGGCTAGAAGTAAAGGGGTTGCTCGCTGGATCGTAATAGGGGTGTTACTTCGTGCAATGAGTCGTGGGGATGTATTCAGGACTGCGACCAGTAGGGGTCATGTTCAGGGCCGGGGGGTTCCAAATCTGAACCGTTAAGTGGGCCCAGGTACTATGGGCGGCCGACTTGAGATCACGTTTTCCAGCTGTCTGCATTTTATAGATGTCAGAGCAGAAAACTTGGGGGCGGGGATGTTTATACTTGGAGACTCTGATCAGAAATCTTGTAATTTAAGAAACGAACTGGTAGTGGCCTATTTCAATGTGCTTTCCCAGCACTGAACTGAAGGCTCCAAGGAAAGCAAGGAAGAATCTCAAAGCGGACAGCCAACAATGTGACCAGCACACCGAACAGGTTGGTCTAGAAGTAACGATATAGAGGTGCTAGGTTCGAATCTCGACAGGGACACTTAATATCCTGACCGATGTTTTTTCGTGGTTTTCGTCATCCCTACAAGTAAATGCCATGACAGTATCTTGATTAGGTCATGACCGCTTCCTTGCCCTCTCCTCTTTCCCCAAGTCACATTCATGTGCATCCATTAATGCCTCAGTCGACATCAGCAGCACTGCCGTCTCTAGTCCTGTCATCCTCACCCTGGTCCGGACGCAAGTGACAGGCGGCGGCACGTCATCTCAGGTTCCCAGTTCATTGTCGCATTGAATCTCTTACTGGGATGTGACACAGACGTTCGAATGAACGTCTTGCCTCCATCTTCACGGCAGAAGAGTAAGCGAAACATACAACCAACAAGCACAACACGCCGTGACATCATCAGCGCGAGAACTCCAGATTCGCTATTTCCTGTTCCTTGTGCAGACAGCAAAATGAGGGCAGCGGTCTCTGTCCCTGTACTGCAGTAAGCTGTTTGAAATGGGACCGTATCCTGAAGAGAGGGACACAACTTGCCAGACACGGATGCCCGATTGTCTTGCTATTTGCTCCCTGGTTTCTGTCGGTAATGCTGACTGTTCCAAAGGAGCCCCACTTCGGACAGCAGAGACTCCAGGCTTCATGTGGGCACAGTGTCACAACAGTGGCGTGTTCGCCCATCATTACCTCGCACTCAGCACAGGGCGCGTGTTCCATTTCTCTCTGCAACTTCTGCTCGAAACAAATATTTATCGAGTTACGCTCGAAGTGTGCGCAAAATCGCAGGCACATCTTCACGTAGAGTGGTTGTCATTCCTGGCCGGCTTTAACCGGAATCTGAATGTGTCGATAAGTGGCAGCATAACTGCCCGCTGACTGCGCCACAGATGACAGAAGCCCAACAGAGTGTTACAGTTTCTCTATCACCTTTGCAGGTTCAGCACCTATATCTTTGCACAAAAGTGAAGCTAGTGTAACGTTGCCTTTTGCATTTCCGGAATAGACCAGCTCGTGACACCGCATCACATCGCCATGTTTTATCTCCCCTTTAGAATCCGCCGTCACATGTTTCCTATTGGACAGGATCTCTGCCAGACGTGAGATGTAGTGAAGCAAACAGTGCAGGGGACTTAGCAGGTGTCGCTGAGCAATATGTCCGCCCCTAGCTACAGCAGCCTGCCCCAGTCAACCCCTATGTTATTGAAATATCTCCCTTCACAGAAGGTTACATGAGTAAACTCGGAACAGACAGCAGGTTAAGGCACAGCGTCACGATCGATTAGAGGCTCAATTCAAGGGGAGGTCGGGATGTTCTCTCGTCGGTCCGAACTACTTGGTTTCCAGGTCCGAACTGCATATCCCTATCCTTCCTCCGTGCTATCTCTCTCTCTCTCTCTAACTCACCGATATGCAGTGAATACTGTTTCAACTTCCTTGACCTCCTGTCTAACCCCGAAAATAGTACACTTTCCATCGCTTTACCTTCTTCACCTCCTAACGATTTACCTTCTTTCCATTGTAACTTTGCCAGAAGGACGAGAGGGCACCTTCAGAGACAGCAATTTTGTTTCCCACTTCAATGTGGTCTCCCTTACATAGTCTGTCGCCTTCCTGCCTTCTCTTCCGGGTGCAACCTACTTAGACTGTCAGATGGTGTCCATTTACGGAAATGACCGGTATATGAACCCTACCACAAGCCAGTTGCACCGCTTCCCCAATATAAACACACAACAGGTAAGGCTGTTTGAGGAAACTGTCGCTGCTCAGTATGAGAAGAACACATGAATACGCTGTGAGTGGGAAAATGGAGGAGTCCTTATATGTAGAAAGGTGGTGGGGTACATATAATGACCATCGAGTTTTGGAAGCTCAGTTGATTTGCTACTGTAAAAATCTGCCGCAAGTGACGTTTGCAAGGACACATAACCGTGAGATTATGTGTTCGCACTTGCATACAGCGTTGATGTGAACAGACCATCACAATTTGCTGACAGTGATTTAAGGTTGATAACGGCTGATAACAGGTAGAGAGGTTAAACTGTGGCAGTAGGGAACAATGGTGCCCGAGACAAACATGGAAATTAGTTTTGATGATTCCATTATATAATCGCCGTGACGTCATAACTGAAGCAAACAGTTTGTGAGATTTATGCGACAATAAACTGCGCCGCGCTTCTCAGCTACTTTGCAAATCACCGAGTTGTTTTTTAATAAGAATAAAACTTAGCAGAAACGGTCTTTACCCTCTAAAGTGCAGACATTAATTATAATTTTATCCTTTGGATTCCGTAAAAAGTTTTTTCTTTAATTTCAGGAATATAATATTTTATATTCCTATTAGCATTTCCTCCAACTAAAATCTGTTATAATTAGTTACGCAGTTAATAAAATGGAGTGCCGTAAAGCTACACTTGCAAGATTTATCTTCTTGGATGGCGGAGCGCGAATGTTATGTAAATGAGATACGGCCGAGTAGGAGAACGGGCCGTGCTCTGAGAAGCGGCGTTAATATTAACACAGCGTGGCGGAGAACAAAGCGAGAAGCGTGCAGGCATTTTGTCGGAAAGTGACAATTAAAACCAAACAGTATGTGGCTTCTGCATAGCGCGGTCACAACTCCATATAACACGCAATAAAGGAGTTTAAACTGAGGCAAATTCAATAGATGTGTCACATATTTCTCTGCGAATTTTATAGGCTGGAAGCAGAATGTTTTCTATGCGCCAGATTCTGACACGTTGAACGTTGCTCTCTGCCACAGGACAGGGGGTAGTGGTGGGCTCTAAACACCACAAAGTAGTCGCCTATTTCATGGCACTGAGTACTCTGCCTGGTGGTTGCCACCGTTTCGGAGACATATCGCTTCCATTTTCAGGGTACAGATACAGGTAGCATGGTCCTCCGACACGTTGGTACCCAACTACCAGACTACGCGCTGATGTAGTACATAATACCATAGTAAGAACACAGGCATGTACGGCATGCAGACTCAACCCACGGAGAGCACTGGACGCATGAAATAAGAGTTCAAATTACGGAACGTACGCCCGGCCTAGCATGGGACCCCAGAGCCCGCTTCCAGAAGTCTCATTACGGAATATCTGAACGGCGTAATAAGTAAGAAGAAACGAGGTACAAGGAGAGGAGAGAATGAGGACAAGGAAGAATATGGCGGGTAGGAGCGAGAACCAACTGCATATCGAGCGGGGATTTTCCTTCCTCTCCCTCACCGGCAGGAATCACAGCACTGTGCGGGGCAATGGAGCGCTTGCGGCCCGGTACAGGTCTACCAGTTTACCGGAGGAGTGGCAACACTGACACGAATACAGAGTTACAGGCCGGCCCTGAGCGAGCCAATAGGAGCAAGAGAAAAAGCTGAACAACATCTGGCAGCAGAAAGCACGGGAAGTTCTGTGTTCAACCGAAACAGACATGTTAGTTGTTTTTTTAAAGCACAGCGCTAAATATATTTACTCTCCGCACTGACCTCATTATGTGTTCCGTATGGTCTTCACAATAAACAACGATTATTTCCTTAAACAACATTAACTGGTTGGTCTTTGTAATACAGACGTTATGTTTTCTATGAGGAAGGAACTGGATTTATACATGTATATAATATAAATGAACGTTAGACTTCGTCCGATCATGCGCAGTAAAGCTCCTGTTCGTAACAAAGTCCATTCCTAACCTTTCTTTACTTCCTTTGCTTTACCTTCTGGGAACTTTCAAAGAAGAAACATTTTGTCTGCCCACCCCTAAAACATAGCGCCTTTCATAACTCCCCTCCCGCACACCTTCTCTTTTCTCGCACTCACTTCAGGCGTCAAGAGATTCACAGTAAGACTAGTGACTGGTGACGGGAATTGGCTTTTCCTAAGTTCGTCGAGCTACTGTGATGAGGAAAGTGAGATTGCGCTGATCAGAAGGGCCCAATGTGTGTCCCCAATCTCACCTCCGAGTTGTGGTGAGCAGTTGCCACTGCAATAGTATAACAACACTTGTCTGTCTGCCAGTAACTTCGTACTTAGAGCTACAATTGTTTAACGGTTTACTGATCAAATGAAATCTCACATTGGTGTAACAGTCTGAGTGACAAAACAACACGTGATTTTGGGCAGGGGGTTGAATGTGCCCCACCGGGGGACCCCAGCTGCGGTGCAGTAACCTGGAGACCTCGTTTATAACCCTGTCCCCAGGAGACGGTCGCTGAAGGAAGATCTATTTCACGGCAAGAGCTGCAAGGCTTCGCCTGGCCAGTAATTTAACCTGAACACAGGGGACCTGCCGCGTCATAGATTAACATCTAAGTGGCATTTAAATATTCAATCCCCACCTCACAGAAAACACACCGAATCTCCATTACAAGATCAGATGGTTAATTCTGTCTGTGGGGAAATTGCTGTTTATTCAAAGGCCGTAGGAAATGCACAAATAAACAGCGTGGGCAAAATTCGTAGTTCTGTAATTTAAAAGAGTCGTATATATAGTTGTCACTCTGCTTTACAACATAATTCATGGCCCTTGCTTTTATTATTTCACACCGTGTGGTAATACTGACATAATGTCCCCACAACTTATGGCTTGGGATGACTGAAGTCCAATCAGCTTTCAGAAAATTTGTCCCTTTTTTTGTCTTGTTGAAAATATCAGCAAGGAATGCTGTATCAGTAAAGTAACAATATCAGGGTGATTGCATAACAGACAGGAGCAAGAATCTTCCTCTTCCTCTTCCGCACTGTGCCTGAAGCAGCTATGGAGCTTATCAACCATCCTCTGCAATAGACAGAGCGACACAAATTTCTGAATACAAAGCTGACCATTCCATCTGTTGATAAGATTGAAAATGGGTGCAAGTTTATTTAAAATTCCACACTACGTTTCAAAGCATTCTGTGTTTAGGATATTGGATTCCATGCTGACCTGAAAGGGAATATCATAACTGAATAGACATATTCGTGGACATATTGCCCGGTCCTCCCTGTCGTGACTTTGATCTATTGTGCCCTGTGGGGACAGGCAATATCGAGACATAAATAGCAGATTTGTTCCCCAAAAGGGGAATATTTACTCGGTTTCCATATATCGATACATCAGACTGCAAGATGGTCTTGATTCAACATGCGTAGAAGGCGTTCACACAACTTTCTTAAAACCACTGATTTCTCGACAGAATTTGCAAATAAATACGTTTCTAGCATTGTATTCGTTAGAATAAGTCTAATTTCCTGCAATCATAAGCAGTCACAGTACTGTGGATTTCAATTTCTCTCTTCATATTACACTACACACGAAACAGACTTATTTTATACAAACTGGCAAGGATACAATATTCCCATGCTGATTTCGTTAAATCTTTTAAAGATAGTGGTAATTAAATGTACCAACCTTATAGAATATACTCTGCATTTTGCCTACATAATGTATTTGTTTGTTCCGTATGCTTCTCACACTAAACAGCATTAACCGACTGGACTTTGTAGCAGAGACAGTATGACTTAAGCGAAGTGATAAGTAACACTGCGAAATATTGTTCAGGAGAACTTCGAGTTTCAAAGGGTAAAGGAAAGACCCAAACGTGAACAACTTGTTTTCTTGTACTGGCAAGGCAATTCCCTATCGTCCACGAATGTTCACCGCGAACACAAGAGCCACAAATTTTAAAAAGCAAACTTATTCAGAGTTTAACAGAACAACCTTTCTGAAAGAGGCGTTACATTCTAGACATTAAAATGGTTCAATTTAGCTAAAGTCCGCATTAATATAATAATGATATCAACAAGAATAATCCGATATCGCAAGTAATCTCTATCCAAAACTTCCTAAGCACCTCTTGTGTCCATTGCGTCCGTCCTATTCGTTTCACAAGAGTTACGGTATGTATTCACAAAGTGCTGACATGGTATTGGTAGCTGTCTTTCTGTTTTTGAGCGCAAAGACATCCAACACTGATCCCTGAACGCTCGGCGAAACAGGAGCACAAAAGCCCGCGACATGCTAGACGCAGTTCTGAGTGACGCATCTCTCACAGCGCGTCAGTCAGACTCTCAAATGCCAGGAAGATCAAGTTCTCAATAAAACTTCACCTTCAGGAGCAGTCGGTACGGCGCGGTCCCTTTACAAGAGACTACAGCAGTAGTTCGGGCAACGGGCCTGCTCAATTTCTAGACCGGCTATGCTCTTTGAAGTTTCTAGTGGGTTTCCTCAGTCCCTTTAGGCAAACTCCCGCGATAAGACTTTAAAAAATTAACGGCAGCTTTAGTGCGCGTATTTCCAGTATCAGGTCTACAGTATGAACCAGTGACAGTGTTCTCAAAATTACCACAATTACTCGTAAATAAAAATACAAGCAATTTAGCGGTGCGCTTATGCTATACCTTCGTCCTGCTTCGGGATTTTAATCCTTTAAAGCTCAGGGGTTACTATCTGTACCATTTGCTTTAAGATACCAGAACTCTCCATTCTGCCCACACAGTGTACTTATGTGTCCCGTATGGTTCTCACAATAAACAGCGACTCTTTCCCTAAACAGCATTAACCGGTTGGGCTCTGTAGCGGCGACGTAATGTGTCCCCTGTGAGGTACGGACTGAATATATATATATGTATTAAGTAGAAGCAAATCAGTCTTTGGAGGAGCGTGGAAGGCTCCTAGAACCCCCAGACAGCAAATTGTGGCAATGGATCCTGTGCAACTTGGAACTGTGCTGCCGAAACCAGCAGCAATTTAACAGTCATTCGGGCAGTCTTTGAAGAATTAAGACGCTGCTTCCTCTTCGCAGTCACTACCACGGCAATCTCACGTCTCACAATCCATATGAACTGCTTAACAGGCCGTGTTCTGCACGGTTGTACAGCATTCAGGCGTAGGTACAAATATTTTACATTATGCGCGCAGAAATACGTGTTCTTCTCCCAGGATAGGCTCAACGTTGGTGTCGATACTTGTAGATTGCTTTAATAGCATATTGGTTAGAGTACGCAATAAATTTCATAAAATCTTCGGGTGTTATTAGATCCGCGTTTCAATTTTATAACTTGAAGTGAAACAAACACCGAGGCTAGTGAGCACTGCTCAGTTGCTGGATAACTTCCAGGTTTGAAAGTGACGTACCAGGCCGCTGACATGGTATGTACGCCCATACATCAGCAGTACAACCACAAATTCAAGACTGCTAATATCCACCGTACGCATAAAATATATGCAATGTTGTGATTTATGAACTGGTTTAACTTTTAAATGAATCACCCTGTACTTCCCTTCCCCCCCTGGTTTCCGTGTCACCCCTATCCAATTATAATTTGAATGGGATGGATGGTACGGGCCCCCGCCTCACACAAATTCCCAAACCAATTTCTATATCAAATACAACTTGGATAATAAGCCGGAGCAGTACGCCGTGTTAAGCCCGTGAATTACACATCACAATTGGCTGCTATTGCTTGTTCAGAATTATATTATGTTGTTATGAATGTTTTAGCGATGTCTTTGTCAGGGATATGTGACTGAAAGCAGATGCGACTCGAATTGCTACGCACGAGGATTCGTCAGTAAGTTCCTAGACACAATTTTGGTGCAGCAAGAGAGATACGAATAGGAGCAGAAGATGGCAAAAAGGGAATATATAATTTAGTTGGTATTGCAGTGTCCAACTTTGCCGAAGAACTTCCTCCAGACAGAAGCACAGATTAGTATAAATTACTAATCAATCGCATCTGGTATAAACGTATTTACAGAATTCTACAGTTTACTGAGGTTAGGTCCTTTGATGAAGTTTTTCTTAAAAATTTCCGGTTTAACTTCCAATGGTCTTTGTGCTAGTACATACTTAACTTCTCGCAAGTTAAGTAAGATAAAGTTAGAGTGATCGCGCGGTCTATGGCATAAACTGTCTTCACTCGCTCGAACACTGGAATCATGGGATCGAATCCAACTCAAGGTATGGATGTCTGTATAATACTGCGTTTGTGTTGTCCAGCATGTAGGTAGCGACCTCGCGACGGGCTGATCCTCGGTTCAAGGAGTCCTACTGACAGTGTATAGGATCGAGAAACTTGAAAAAAACGTCAAAAGCCTAACAAAGGGCTCTAGAGCCATAATAAAAAAAATATAAAAAGGTTGGAGTGAAGATACTACAAAGGTTGAAGACTCGCATCCGAAAAACGATACCCATTATGTGGATAGTATAATTTACAGGCGCTTCATCCTCCTGCGAACAGGTGTAACGTTAATGAATGTACTTTCAGAGGTTGACAGGTCTCTTTATTACGGGGGGGTAGTGTGTTTGCGCGCTTACCTCAGGTTGTACTCGACGTGTGGTAAGAGGCTCCATACAAACTGACGCACAAATTGCTTTGGTGAAATTCCGAAAGAAACAATATTACCGTAGTTAGAGCACAGTGGTAACCATGTATACAATGAAGGGTCATTGTGGGTAATGAACTGCAAGGAGCATGAAATGAAGTGGACGTGGCCGTTTGTATGTACCATTCCATCATTCACCTTGAGGGACTGAGGAAGAACACGTGTCAGGATTACAGTCGCCATGACTGAGAATCGAACCTGGCCAGTCCCCTGTACGAAGCTGTGTGCTAACCATTCACACACAGTGTTGATTCTGTGATTTCCTTCTGAATGTGTTACAGTACAACTGCAGTGCTGAGGTAACTGTACATTTAATTATGTTAATGAGAATCTACAATCAGCAGAATGGACAAGACAGTTCAGGTCAACTCGGACGCCACACAAAGGCGCCTTGTTAGGGACTCACTTTTACTTTCCAGCCCTGTCTTTTGGGCCACTGGAAACTCAAATTAACTGACCCTTGTCTAAATGGACTGTGTCAGATCCCTAAGAACCCGGCACCAGCCCGCACACTAGAGCAGGCAGCAATATTTCAGTCTACAGCGTAAAAAATAAAGTTATCCATGTGCTTAACCAATCAAGCACCACGCCATGAAGACATATGGGGGAGTGGATGTGCAGATCCACGTCACTAGCTGGAGGTGAGTGGTCAATTCACGCTTCGGCCAGTTTACCCCCGGAAAAAGAGCACCAGGCACCCATTGGACAGGAGGCTGGGTCGGCTCCAAATCTGGCCTGGATTCTTGACCCTGCTGAGACTCGAACTCCGACTCCTCAGCCGTCCAGCTCCTGTCTATACTGAGTGAGCTATCGAGGTTCCCAGTATTTCGGCCTGTATATATTTGTAATTCATTTAACGAAGCTGTCAGTAGCGTCCAATGAGGGGATGATGAATAATGAACCGGAAGGGATGTGGGAGGACACGGTCATCATCCAATTTCAGACAATGCCTGGGCAGTCTGGATTTCTGGTCTTCGGGCCGACAATTGAACCGGGGGCGTCCCAGACACGAGGCGGAGTGGAACCGACGCAACCGCTCGCCGTCTGCAAATATTTGTCTAAGATCCGAACTGTACACCTCTCGAATGTGAATCCGGAAGCCTACCTATTCGGTAGTGAGTTAGTGAGCAAGTGAGCAGAGACATGGCGAGACCTCGTTCTCATCTGCTGCCACGTCACAACTGCTCACTATGTAGCCAACTTCAGTTCTGTCGTAGGGCACAGAGACGCAAGAGGCAGTACACGGGACGTGGTAGGGGGGAAGGCTTTTCGATGTGAAAGCAAAAGTAATCGTGATAAAAACGCAGTCTGTCACGTTCGGTCTGCATATGAACTCTGTTTGGCGGGCCTCAAGAGAAGTCGCAAGGCATGAGACCGATCAATGAATAGAGAAACACATTCGTGGGCTGTGCCCCTATATGTTGCATCTGATATACGCAGATAGAGGCCGGGTAGGTTCACAGCGTTGCGCATCCCAGGCTCTGATCTGAATGCCCCGAAGCACAATGGTACTCCTATGTGCGACCGATTTACCTTTACGAACTCTTCACTTTGCCCACACAGTGTGTCTCGTGTATCTGCGTAATTTTCATAATACACAGTGATTATTTCTCTTAACAGCATTAACCGGTTGGTGGTTGTAATAGAGACGCAATTTGTTGTCCACGAGGTAGAAACTGGGCCGTTAAATGTCATTTAGATCAATTTTAGCCTTCCAACGGACCGCCTCTGTGGTCTAGGGGACAGAGTTCCTGGCTACAGATTTCAAGGTTCCGGGTTCGATTCCCGGTGCTAACAGATTTTCTGAGAAGTAGAGGGTCTGGAACGGGGTCCACTCGGTCTCTTGAGGATAACTGAAGAGTTATTTGACTGGAAAAGTAGCGGCTCCGCTCTAGAAAACTGGAATTAATGACAGTGGGGATTCGTAGCGCTGACCACGCGAGACCCGCTTTCCGCTAAAGTTGGCACTAACTTCGCCGACAAGCGGTGGTCGCTCGGTCGGTATACTTCGCTTGCGGACTAAAGTCACTAAGTTTCTGTTATTTTTTAGCCTTCCAACATTAATATCAAAATTAATTCCGTTCGTACGCAGGACAGCCCCTGCTCGTAGCAAACTCCTTTCCTTAACGCTCTGATTTGTTCACTTCTCAAGGCGTGACCCATTTTCAACCTTTACCAGCAGGACAAACGAGTACTGCCTGGGAACTTTCAAAGCAGGAATATTGCTTACTTCCTTCGCAGCAATATGTAGTCTCTTCCTACTACCGCGTCCACTCTCCCCTCACTCCTCTTCAAGCTTCAAACGGAAATTTTCTCAGCGGTTATAAAACGGTATTGTTTCTTGGAATATAATTTGAAAATAAACGACGTTTCGTCTCATCTGCCGTCTTACGAATGCTCGATATATAGTTATGCAACGGCATTGGCTTATCTTGCTATGATTATCTGGAAGTGCTTATGGCAGTCAATGAAGCCGCTGTGACATCTGGAGTCTGGTCCGCGAACTTCTGGAAGTCGAAACCTGTTGTACGCCTTACCGTTCGATACACAAAGGGCGTTACGGCAGTAACTGTATGATTACGCAAACATACAAGCCAATGATTCGTTACACAGTATATCTCGCGTTTTATTAAGCATATTTAATATCCACG
Source organism: Cryptotermes secundus (assembly GCF_002891405.2). Classification (NCBI taxonomy): domain Eukaryota; kingdom Metazoa; phylum Arthropoda; class Insecta; order Blattodea; family Kalotermitidae; genus Cryptotermes; species Cryptotermes secundus. The sequence goes on along the minus strand of NW_019743656.1, from coordinate 453,570 downwards.
GCGTTTCGGTAGTTTCTTTTATTCTTGAATTGTTACGTTCTCCTTTCATTGACACAGTAAGTTGTCAAAATAAGTCTATTAGTTTTGCTTTGTCTGCCTGCCCATCTGCCCGCGTGTAATGACCTCATGAAACTGACACTGGAAAGTTCTGCTGATACATCACGTGAAACCCTACATGTGCGTCATCTCGAGGCAAGCTAATTGATCACCGGAACAAAAAATATTTGCAACAAAAATGCGGAAACGAATGAATCGCACACTTTACGCCATATCAGTCTTGAGCTTTTCGACATAATTAAACGGAATCGAGAGGGTGTCACAGGATTACGACGCTGTGCGCACTTTTCTGATTTGCGCATGCTCTGAGTGTGAAAACAGGGCACCATGTAGTGATTAGGATATATCTTCATTAAGCTGTACCTTAGCACCATGTTGCAGTTGGCATTTGAGGTTATTTTCAGTCATTTACCGTCCATCATTAAAAAATATCAAGACTTAAAATTAAATCCTTTTTTCAAATTCGTCATTCCAATATATGTTTCGGCCTACTGGGCCATCATCAGGTGCGTTGAAATTCAGGGGTAACAGCTGTGTCTTCCGGCCTACTGCAGTCGGTGTTTTCATACAATTCTTTATTGGGATCCGTCGTAACACAACGAATGAGTCCAGGTCAACATCATCTTAGCTACATGTTTCGGCTTTTGAAGCCATCATCAGGCAAATACCTGCACATGGTTACTGCACTTCAATGCGACAGTAGAGCTGGATACTTGACAAGTACGTTACTCTATAATACACGTAATACAAGGTATTTGAGTGGCTATGCTACAAGCCGGAAAGTCGCGGGTTCAAGTCCCGATGAGGTCATTGGATTGTTTTTCAATTGACCTAATCCTTCCAGCCACACTATGGCCCTGGTGTTCACTCAGCCTCTAACAGAAATGAGTACCAGGAATTAATTAAATAATTTTCCTGGGGAGTAAAGCGCGGCCGGCGCGTAAGGCTGACAACCTTACCGCCATCTTTAAGCCGATTGTCTAGAAAATGTGGCACCCTCAACGTCTCAGAACCCTATGGGCCTTCAGGGCCTGGTACAGGGATAGCTTAACCTTTTTCTTTACTTTATAAAAACTACTATAAAATTATCATGAAACGAAAGTTATACAATAAAATATGGTTGACAACTCTTCATGTACTGTTTCGTTTTATGAAGTCAGTGTTGCATTATTGTTACATTCCAGCGGACATATAGCGGTATATTCATGAACTGCTTGGAGGTCCGTGGTATAGGTGTAGTATTATTTGGTATTAATTGTTTGGCCCGTGCCTCGTTTTACAGTGTATTTTGTCCGTTCTGGTGGGAATACAGATCGCAACTGTTTTCGTGTTTACTGTGTTTCTAAATGAGGTCATTGTAGTTACATGCATTGACTCTGTAATGCATAATGATAAATTGTGTTAGTATTTTCTTCTCATGGGATACCTTTAAGCTGTACACGTATATTGTTAATGCAGTTAAATGTGTACTTACTTTTGGGTATACCTGTTTCCTATCAGGTGCGCAGTGTGAGTGAGCGCGTAGTGCAGTGACTAATTTTAAAAGAATTGAATTATAAATCTTGATATTGTTGCATGGTGGACAGTAAACAACTGAAAATACATTCTATAGCTTTACTATTCAAAAGCTTTCCGGTTCGATAACTTGTCACTACAGAAATTAAACTTGACAGGAACTACTTATAAACGTCACAATTGTTATCAGTGTCTAGCGCGTTACGATCCACAACATGGTCACCAGTCACATAGGCAATTAAGAGATGGCCATGGACATTTAACAACAGCCAATATGAAATTGATTAACTTAAGCAGAGGGGTGGGTCAAATCAGCTCTAATTAAAGAGGCTCTATTATTTACCTCGTTAATATGGCTGCAGCTGTGTGCAGTCCACTGCTGAACCTCCAGCCACGGGACTGGACCTGAACATGTTCCTGATGTCTCCAATTTGCCCAAAAGCTCAGTGACCGCCGTACAGTCTGCTTAGCGACGTAACTCCCAGGAATGTGAATTGAAATTCCCTCTACACAATATATATTCAGTTCGTACCTCACAGGAAAAACATTATGTCTTCGCTACAGAGACCAACCGGTTAATGCTGTTTAGGGAAACAGCCGCTGTTTATTGTGAGAATCGTACGGACACACACAAATACACTGTGTGGGGGGAAATGACTGTTAAAACATGTGGTTCTTACATTTATCACGTAATAAAGAGATCACTGGAAAGACCAAGGCGTAGGTGGGTGGACAATATTAAAATGGATCTTAGAGAGATAGGATGGGATGGTATGGATTGGCTTGATCTGGCTCATGATTGGGACCAGTGGAGGGCTCTTGTGAACACGGTAATGAACCTTAGGGTTCCATAAAATGCTGGGAAATTCTTGAGTAGTTGCAGATTGGGCTTCTCCTCAAGAAGGCTCAGTTCCATATGTATTATTTTTTTTATTGGTAGTGGAGTGGGACTAAGTCCTTTGTGCTGCGGCCACTTCTGGCCTATTTACCAGCCCAAGATGAGAGGTGAGGGTGATTGTGGAGCAATTTGTGGAATGAGGATTGGCAGGAGAAACCGAAGTACTCGGAGAAAACCTGCCCCAGCGCCACTTTGTCCACCACAAATCACACTTGACCAGACCCGGGATGGAACCCGGACGGCCGTGGTGGGAAGCCGGCGACTAACCGCTTCAGCTGTGGCGCGGCCTAGCTCCATAAGTAAGTAAGTAAAGGCTCCGTTTAAGAGCTTATATAACAGCGACTGAGGCGGCAGTTTCCTCTCAACCGTTGATATCTACCAAAGTACACGCCGTCAAAACTGAGCAAGCCGTAACTCTGTGCTCATGGCCGTATCGCATCTGACAAACTGGACTTGCCTGTCGGAGTGTCCGTGAAGAGGTCTTCGACATTAATAAAGCCGGCAGTGCACACAATTCCTGTCTCTCTGTGCTCTGTGCTGTGAACCACAGTGGACATATGTGAAAGGGAAGTGCTGTGTTTCATACACCCCTTCACGGCTATATTCACAGGTATCAAGGGCTTAACAAGTTAAAGCGCATTGTAATCCGGTGCTGTAAAGCGAGTTGGCGGTTTCTTGAAGGGCCCACTGACTTCTGTCTGTTAGGGTTAACCTGCTACTGGAAGGTGTGAGGAGTTTCCGGTGCCAGCGACAGGTCTGTGTTGACTGCAGGGGAATCCGAAGCCTTTTCCAAAATATAATTCCCATTTAGGAAAATTTGGAAAAGGAAATGTGAAAGTAACACAAAAGAACACTGCATTATGAAACCCACAAAAGACAAATGTCGTTACACAGACACGCGGAAACCAATTTTTGGACGAGAACTGATGGGAAATCCTAAAAGATCCAGTTCGTTCAAGAAGCAGGTAGATTTTTTTTTTGTTCTTAAAATTGTACCCACGGCGATTCTACTTTCTGCTGACGACATATACGGGACTGGCAGGCCCGCCATCGAGCCCCGCGACGCACCACAGGAGATGCAGCTGTAATGCTTTCGCAGCAGCACCGCTGCCACAATAAATATGCGTGTGTGCGTGTATGTACGAGCACATGTAGGCTCTCTGTACTTGCTTATGTATCTATGGACCTAGTTATCATTAATCTGTATGCCTATGAGATACATTGTTCTTCCAGCTAAGCATACATTTTCCAGATTGTGTCCATAGACCTACGCCATACGTGCTACAAGTGCGACCACTCTCATCCTCTTTGAGCTGCTCAATGGAGAAGTATGAATATTTGACGACGAGTACGGATTATGAAACTTCTGAAGTCTCGAGTGAGTGAGCGCTGGCCTGACGGTTCCCAGTGCGCGCTCTGGGACGCGAGTTTTAGCCTTTTCCATCATGAAAGCGAAAGTTTGACTTTAGCGAAGTTAATACCATTTAAAATTACAAAGCGCGAGTAGGGCGGTCAACAGATGCTACTTCCTCTCTCTCTCTCTCTCAGTTAGCAGAAAGGAAGTGATGGCCAAGTCCTGGGGCCTGCCCGGCCTAACGCGTGCTCCAGCACCGAGTCTCCGTGGTCCAACAAACACATTGCGCAACTTCCGTACCCCGCCCTTCCTGCCAGACCCCACATTACATTAACCCCCCAGAGCGAGGTGGTAACTGCATCAACCGCATGCTTTAACACTGTAAAACTCTGCGTTCTGCCCACACAGTGTGTGTACTTGTTTCGTGTGAGCACCCAACTATTTCCCTAACGAGCATTGCTGGTTCTCATGGAGACGGAATGGGCGAAACCATTAGAATTACTATGTTCTTGAATGTGACACCGTGTAGTTCAGTAGACTGTTACGGACGTTTCGGAGGAACGTGAAATATCGACCTCGATAGCAGGTGGAAACAGTACGAAACGTCTGTACCGATGTAGAGACCTCCCAGTGGATAGTGATCTACAAGGCGAATGCTTTCTGAGTTGATAAACTTTGATGTTACGGACGTTTCGGAGGAACGTGAGATATCCACCTTCATAGTAGCAGGTGGAAACAGTACGAAACGTCGGTACCGATGTAGAGGAGTCCCAGTGGACAGTGATCTACAAGGAGAATGCTCTCTCAGTTGCTAAACTTTGATGAGACGAACCTGCGACGGCCTCACTTGGTCCGTTACAGAGCCACCCTTGCACACTAAACACTGAAGGCTTCATGAGGAACTGCACAGGAAGACTGACACTATTTATTGGTGGAAGGGGGGGGGGATCATAATCATTTAGTTTCAGGCGCAGATATTTCTAAGTTGTTCAGCGGGCACTGTCAACTGAAGCTCTCAGCGGTTTCTGTTCAGGAGGTACGGGGTTCAGTCTGGGTACTCAGACCGAGCATTAGTGTGGTTTTCCTACTCTCTAAAAGACAATTATAAGATGGTATATTTAATGAACTCACACCTGCTTCCTGTCACATCCCTTCCTCTTCATTATTCACTAGTCATCTTAACAGTCCACGTCACAAAATCCGAGCTACTGGAAGCGTCGTTAAACAAACTATATATAAACGGGCGTGTTGCAAGAAGTTATGGCTACACTCGACACAAGACCCACCTCGTTCAGATCATTACCAAGCTCAGGACAGGTGTGCCTGCCGTCACTGTGTCTGACAAAGTTTCCTATGACAGAGCACAGTCAGCTGTGGTGGAGACGGCCGTACGCATTATCGGTATCAGTGTGTCCGGCAAAGTTTCCTATGACAGAGCACAGTCAGCTGTGGTGGAGACGGCCGTACGCATTATCGGTATCAGTGTGTCCGACAAAGTTTCCTATGACAGAGCACAGTCAGCTGTGGTGGAGACGGCCGTACGCATTATCGGTAACCAAGGGCCCCTTTCGTGCGTGGGATATGCAGCACGGCTCGTCACGTCGCTATGATTCCCCTGAGCATCCTCCCGAGACATGGATGTATGCTTCTCCAGTGACAATGGTATGCTCACATCTGCTATCTTTCCGTCAAGGATTTCGAAGTAGGCGACTGTTCCCTTCCAGAATTTATTCCCCCTAGATGGACTCAAAAAACTATGAAAATCCTCAGTCTCGGTAGCCGGTACTTCAGCCAAGATTCGAACAGAGTACATTTTGAATAAGTGTCCAGATTTCGGTGACCGTTGATACTTGAAGTTCATCTAAACACTTCAGTTTCTACCTGACAGAAAACAGGCTTCACAAGAATCGAAACGTTAATACTATTTCGGGAAGTATTCGCCGTTTGTTTTTTATTTTGAAATGGAACACGCAGACTGCAGGGACGTGTGGTACTGTCGGTAATGTTGAGAATGTCAGCAAGTTATACAAGGAGACGCACAAACTCAGAGCTGTACCGCATGTCCCCTTTACTACTCTGGAGCAGATTTCCATGTCAGAAGGGGACTTAACGGTCTGGCACATCCCTAACAAGAGCCCCTGCGCCTTCCTTCAGTCTTGTGAGCGTAGTGACACACATCACAAGCTGACTGCACTGAACCGCTGTAGCAATATCCGGGAAGTTAACATGCGGGTCGTTAGGCATCCTAGTTGGTGTTAGTATTTACTTCGAAGAGATATATACCAGACTACACGGTGTCATGACCGAGAAGCCCACACTGTAAAATTTTACCGCCATGAATGCATTAAACTGACATGTCCCTTATTTCACTGCCGTTCATGCACCAACGGCAAGGAACAGAGCCTATGGTATCTACCATCTATGGAACCCATGGGTATATTACGGTCTTCACAAGAGTGTTTTAGTTCCTACCTCACAGAAATGACACCGCGTCTTTATTACAAAGACTAATCTGTTCATGCTGTTTAATTTGAGAACCATACGGATGTGTGGACGGACGAAGCTTCTTTAACGTTGCAGCTGGTATAGTGTATGTGTTATATGAGGGTTCAAGTTTAAACGCCTCGCTATGACTTACACACGCCCGCCATAAATATGATGTTCAGACAGGTATGAAGGCCCCGAGTGACGAAACTGAACCTACAGTTAGTTTCCATTATTCTGCCGCGGCTCGCAACTGCGCAGAGCAAGCGGGGCACCACCCCCTTCCGCTGTATAGAACATTGACAGGCTCAACGGTCTGCGGGGGTAGGAGGAAAACCAACAGCGTCAATACACGTAGTAGATGGATGTCTCATGTTGAAGTACAGATGGATATAACAGAACAGTTGGCGATAGATTATGAGGTGTACGACAAAATAATTATTCTTCTCACTTCAAACTGATTACTATCTATCGCCTGATTTTAAATTAGACACATGTTTTTTTTTTGTCGCGTTTCGAAGTATCCCCATCTAAACTGCGAAGCGACTTCAACAATTAATAAAACGTCGAATTATTCACCGCATCAGTTCCTGATTATTCCAAAATTCACTGAACTGTATCAGAGTAAACAGAGCCGGGATAGCTCAGTCGGTATAGCGACTGGCTACGGGTTGCACGGTCGGGAGTCGGGTCGCGGTAAGGGAAAGAATTTTCTCTTCTGCATACTGTTCACACTGGCCCTGGGGCACATCAAGCCTCTGAACACTGGAGGCCGTTTTCCTGGGGATAAGGTGGCCGGAGCCTGAAGCTGGCCATTCCATCTGGTGTCGAGATAAAGAATTGTGGAATTATACCCACACTCCGCCGTATGTCTTCATGGCACGGTGCTTAATTAATTAAGCACAGAGACAAATGTCCCTTATTTTCTACAGAGCAAGTTGAGTGATTTTACTTAGAAGAACTGTCATCGAAATGAGCCAGTCTGGAATGCCTCCAGAACACAAAAGTCAGAACAAAACGTTGCGGCTTCCAGTTGTTTGATTCGAGGACAAGACACGCAGCACAAAACACAACAGGAATGAACACAGCCACCAACCCAAACAACCAACTTATATATTAACAAAACAAACAGAAGGCAGCAGTTTCCTCGCCCAGTAATTTTAACACCTGTGGATGATCACATTGGTCGAAACATGTAGTAGTGGACTTTTAAACTTTTAATCTGAATAACTTTTAATAAATTTTATAGAACATACTGTTGCTCGTGAGACTGCAAAGCTAATGAAGACTAACTGCTCGGTGGGTTGAAATAAAGTTACACATTGAGGCAGGTCTGTGACTGTACTCAGCACACACCCTCACGAGAAGCCGAGACTCACTGAGCTAATCGAAGAAACCCTGTCTCTTATGCAACCTTGAATTTCATTAACGTGTACACGGGAATGGAAACTGGGCAAAAGAATAAGAAATCGAGAACCAAAGAGGGCAAGAGTACTCGAAGTTATTTGCTAATTGTAAATTGCCTTTACATCCAGCAGCAAGTAGATTTTCAGTGTCGTTAACGTTTACGGGGAAGGGAAAGTCACATTGAAGTGTAATCTCTTCCTCAACAAACTACTGCTAAGTAATTTCAATCCGAAATTACAGGAAAAGTAGACAGGACACTAGTGATGACTCACAATGTCTTGGAGCAAGCGGACGTGTCATGAGACGTACACTACAGGGTGAGGACATATCTGCAGGCTTCACCTCAATTTTAATGGGTTATATGTTATTCCGTAGCCGGTCACGGTAGCCGAGTGGTCTAAGGCATGTACTGTCTTCGCTCGCTTGGAAACCGGGATCGTGGGTTCGAATCCCACTCAAGGCATGGATGTTTAGTTTGTGTGTGTGTGCGTTTTTCTGTGTTTGTGTACAGGTAGAGGCTTTGCGACGAGCCGATCACCCGCCCAAGGAGTCCTACCGAATGTGTAATATCTAGAAAAACCGAACGGAGAAGTTCATGGCCTAGGCCCACTGGGGCTGTAGTGCCAAGAAAAAAATATATATTCCGTGAAGTACACAGTCCACCATCATCACTGACAACAGCAATTCAACTAGTAACAGTGATGATTATGATATTGTGGTTTATAGATTCGTTGCTAAGCGATGACTCCGTAAAGAACGACCGTTTCTGGGCGACTGCTCGGTAATCACGATCCCTCTTTTTTTTATTGCTAGTGGGGTGGGACTAAGTCCCTTGTACTGCGGTCACTTCTGGCCTATTGTACCAGCCCCAGATGATAGGTGAGGGTGATTGTGGAGCAATTGGTGGAATGAAGATTGGCAGGGGAAACCGAAGTACTCGGAGAAAACCTGCCCCAGGGCCACTTTGTCCACCACAAATCCAACACCCGGGATCGAACCCGGGCCGCCGCGCTGGAAAGCCGGCGACTAACCGCTTGAGCTATGGCGCGGCCTGACGTTCCCTATTAATAATGCAACAGTTGAACTACAACAACGGAAACGGTTGTTTTCTATGTGGTCTGTGCCGAGATGTTATAACCAGGACAGTTTGAAGCATCAATTCAGCTGCAAGACGATGGCCAGCCGACAATGGCGTGAGCGCGTGAAACTGAAGAATCTCCACTATTAGAAGCTGTTACCAGGGAACGGCTGGCGAAGATACAGCAGTCTGGAAAAGGCTTAGCGGGTGCTGTGGTGATTTTCCAACTTTGGAGATTGGCGATGGCGCTGTAATTGCTTGTACTCACGAGTCGTGTATATAACTGGTCAATAAATTCATTCACAAATCCAAATCCCGTCTACAGCCACTCTAAGTCGTGACAATACTACCACTACCACTACCACTACTACTCTATAATAATAATATCACGTGTATGGGGGTAAGCGTGACGAAAATAACGGGTTATACTTCGGATTATTGGACTTATTGGCACTTCGGTTACGGTCTCTCCTCATTATAATTTATACAGCGCTCTCGCTGATTTACATAATTTAGAGTTCACAGTTGCACACGCACTAGGATTCTCCGTCTTCACTAGTCGTCTCCTGGCAACGGATCTCAACACAGAAACTAGCACTTCAAATCACCATCAAGTCTACTTGCCATTTCTTGTTCACTCATGCTGGAACCTCGGAACTCAACTAAAACTTTTCTTAGGTGCCAGCGGACTCGTATTATATAGCCGCGGCACGGACAATGCAGAAAACACAGTTCTGCTGCATAGCGCAGACCATACAGAATACACAAGCCACGTGATAACTAAGTACTGTTGGAGTGTGACGTCATTGAGCCTGCGCGGAAGTGTGTTTACCGAGCCGTTGCCTAGAGGCGGGTTGCATAACTCCGTTGTTCCATTGTTGCATGCGTGTGCTACTTAGAAACTGCTGCTTCTGTGGCTCAAATATTCTTGCATGTAGCAAATACGCCATAACAACAACAACAACAATAATAATAATTAAAAGAATACATTAATAGTAGCAGTAAGCTAGTAGTAAAAGTCAAATGTTGGTACTACTACAGCCCAACATGACTATGGCCAGCTTCAAGCCCTGGCCGCTTTACGCCGAGAAAAGAGTGATCTTTGTATTGGATAGGAGGTAACTGGGTTATCCAGTCCGTCTGGACGCTGTGGTAGAGAAGATAAACATTTCTTCCACAATCGGGAAGCGAATCCCAGTCATTCTGCCGTCCAGCCCCTGGCCTAGTCACGCTACTGAGCGAGTAACCCGGCTCGTAGAAGTAACAAGAAGTGTAAGTAAATGCTTGCAGACAGGAGCGGGGTGCAATTCTCCCCCCGGCCCCAACACAGAGCCCCCTGTCTGCAAGCAACTGAAAACAAGACGCATATTGTAACTCATGATGTTCACTGATGGAGAATAAGACTGCTAGGCACAATACTAAGTTAGGAGCTGCTCTGTGCCAATACAGAAGAGAAATATGGTGCCTGGGCGGTGCTCAGCAGCCCCAAGTGGGTATTTACGACTTTAAAAACATGGCGCTATCTTAACGGGACAGTCTGGTTGATAAAAATTGAGTGCAAAATATTGCCGAAGTCGGTAATGGAACCCGAGACCCGTCGTGTCACAACTCAGCTGAATGAGGACGCCGTTACTTGTGTCTGCTGCTGGAATATTTCAGAGCTGAAATTCTCACGAGATAAGAGAACGTGCGCTGTAGAAGAACTGTTCGTTTGGTATATTTAAACAACTCTCTGCGACATAAAAACAAAAGTCTGTAACTCTCAGAGGCGTTTCCTGGAAGACGCTATCGCACTAAGCAAAGTATGGTAATTATACAAAGAATTTTCCTCGCTTTGCATAAAGCAGCGCCAAATTACACTCACACGAGCGTTCTGTTGTGTCTAACGATAAAGCATAAATATGTAAGTTAGAAATAAGTGAACGTCAAAATATGTCATCAAGAAACACACAAAAGAATATATAATGATATAAATAATATATCACAGAATTAGAGACGGGAAAATAAAGAATTCTTTCAAGAAAGCAGAAAAAAAAAATGGCAGAGATACAATATTTCATTGGAAGAAAAAACAAAATGAACAGAACTTTAAAAATGATGGAGCGGAGCGACATGGAGAGGTTATGAACACAACAACCTTCATTCAGAAGGTCTTTGCTGGGGCCCAGCGCCAACCGTCATTCTGGGTTCAGAGTGTCTGTCGTTAGGAACGCACATTTTCTGGGGTCCCCAGGAACAGGCCCCCCCCCCCCCAGATACACATGTGTACAGCAAACTCTTCCTTGCTTCCTGTCGCGGACTCAATGATATCATGAAATTCACTCATTCACTCCGTAATATTGCCAATATGCATGGTAGCCAAGTTATGAAAGTGTCGCGGTAGAGTATTTGGATGCGACTCTAATCCTCATTCACAGTTTTCTTTCTGTTTTAATTATATGAGTGAATTTCTGATTATTAATTTCAGTGTCATTCCATCTTTCAATTCTTGGCTACCACACTGAATGCTAAGGAACAGGATACTATAACTAACAATTTTCTTCCACACGCTGTAATTATATGTGTTCATATCCTTCTCAGAAGAGACAGAGATTATTTCCCTAAATAGTGTCGCGTGTTTCCTAGGCACCGCGACAAGAAATTGTGTGGGTCTCGGATTTGGACGAATAGTTATTGGGCGATCGCTCTTTGCACTCTTTACAATTATCCACACTTATAGCGTCTTCGGACGTTTCCTCTTCAGTGTTACACACTCTCGCACCGCTAATCTCCGTGAAGTGTCTTCTGCTCTGCTCGGAGCTCAACTGTCCTTGGCTTTCGTCGGATACGAACTTGCTTCTGCTCTAGTCGAATACGAACTGTCTGGTCTCTTGTCGGATACGAACTTGTTTCTGCTCTAGTCGGATACGAACTTGCTTCTGCTGTGGTCGGATACGAAGTCCTTGGCTCTCGTCGGATACGAACTTGCTTCTGCTCTAGTCGGATACCAACTGTCTGGTCTCTTGTCGGATACAAACTTGCTTCTGCTCTAGTCGGATACGAACTGTCCTTGGCTCTCGTCGGATACGAACTTGCTTCTGCTTTAGTCGGATACAAACTGTCTGGTCTCTTGTCGGATATGAACTTGCTTCTGCTTTAGTCGGATACGAACTGTCTGGTCTCTTGTCGGATACGTACTTGCTTCTGCTCTAGTCGGATACGAACTAACTGGTCTCAGAGTCAAAGTCACATTGCGACTGACGGACAGTCAGTAAGTCTTGGTGTCGAGCCCCATCTGGGGCTCATGACCAGATATTAATTATTACCGTTTGACAGTTACGGTCTTGTTTCTGTGGGGCGCCCTCTCTGACGAGGGGACGGGTCTGTGTTTTGTATATGCTGCTGTTCCTTGCCAGCGCAGTCTTTCTCGGGTCCGAGTCCCTTGGGACTCACGACCATATTGTACTGTCTCAGATTTGAGACTTCCCTTTTCGTCGCCTCCTACGACTCGCTTGGTCACGGTGAGGTATTCGTGAACTGGTCTCTTGTAGGAGTTCGACTGTTATATCTTGCACTCGGGCTGGATAGGGAACACTTTATCGAAGGGTTTCTTTTCGCCCGCTCCTATCCACTCTTGTTGCCGCGGGAATACATTTCATTACAAATAACGGTGGAAACCCCAATGTTAGACTTTCATCTCCAGGGCAACGATTTCGTAGGTATTGCTGCCTAGGAATTACTAGCCCTTGACTAGTGATGGACGTATTATAGTCCGGATTTAAGGCAGCACGTCACAATACTATCAACCGGCTCGTCTTTATAGCAGAGACGCAGGTTGTTTTCTGTGAGGCACGACATCACGTTTTGAAATTCATTTATTGAGCCCCTTGCGGCGAGAGTTCGACATCTGTCCTCTACGAGCGGGCACTGCCTCTCACTACTGGAGTGGTGGGCTGCAGAGACAGCGTTTTGTCAGGCAAGTGCTGTAGAATTTGACGAGTTTACATTCGACGGTGTAAATAATGTAGTGACCGTAAAACACGTGTGACCAGTTTTCAGTACAGAAAATCCACAAATCTGCACGCTCAGTGCGCTCCTTGCGGTTCAATGCGCCAGCAACATGGTATCATAATTAAATTTAATTACCATTAAAAGTGGATGTCATAGGTCCTATTATTTCAGGTATTTTGTCTTCTTAATTAAAATGTATTTGTGTATACGTGTTGTGTGCACTGATAATATATTTCCATGTTCAGAAGCAGATGGAGTTGGAATTGTTTACTGTTCCAAGCAGTTGTTATGACAGAAACAAAAGCCGAGTTCCACGTACTGCAGAAGCAGACAAAATTTCTATATTGTGTTGCTGGATGCATGGGCCCCTTCTTTGAATAGGAGGGAAATTAAATACATCAGCTTTATATAGGAGCAGAGAAAGCGACGGAGAATGAGGCAGCTATATAATACAGACGTCGGGGAAGACGCCACGTTGGCAGACGTAAAATAAAATGGTAGGATGAACAGTGAGTCTCATTGCGGCATATATCTTGACAGTGCACAAGAGGAAGGGGAAAGATTGCAGATTCACTAAAGAAATTATTCCATACGGACAATGCGGAAAAATAAACTTATTAGAGAGTTCTATTGCAACAAGAGGCTTCGCTCGAAACTTCCATGGTTTCGAGCCCTCGAGGATGCCTTTGTATGGCAGGATAAAATTAAAATGGGCTACTTAGTTACACAAATGTATAACGCAGCAGGTACATATCAGAAGGGACTAAGACGAACCCAGCCAACTTCGTGGCACGACGCTCTAAATTAATAACGACTCATGTATTCCACATTTAGTTGTAACAGTTCTCAGTAGATGGCTCCAAGACTTCATATTAGTCTTAGGCACTTCAATGATTATCTTCGAATTAGACAATAAATATAACGTTGGATGGGTTAAAGATCTGGAAGCAGGCGGTTGCAGAGGATTCAGAAGTACCAATCCTTGTAGTCGTCAGGAGATACTAAGGAAAAACACGTTAAATGGCAGTGAGAATTGCCTACAGCCCGGCTGTGGCGTACGGCCGGTATCAATCAAGTCTTACGACAGGCGGAAAGACGTCACATAACGTGAATTAGTGCTGCTGGATTCCAGAATCCTCCAGTACATGACGTGGCAATTAATCAAGTCTCTGCAGACCTGTTACATTTTGCTTCCCTTTCTGAATGATTTGCAATTTGCAATATTGGCTTTCTTGCGTCGCGTAGACACGCATCTCCAGCATTTCCTTGTTATGCACCTCTCATCTCGTGGGATCAATCTTGTGACGGAAGTGCTGACACATCAGTCTTGGTGCCTGTCAAGTGGACCCTTCTTGGTCAGAAGGCGCTGTGATCGTGGGGGACAACACAATGCACAAACCGTCTTTGTTAAGGTCTTCAGTTAGATGAAAAGGGAGGATGTACAGCTGAGTACCTTGCCTGTGCAGCTGTCTTGGCGACAAGGAATTCGTCCCTTTATTTCCACAAGAATTCGCACCCTCTGCGTCAGATATCATACCTTCGAATCCTGAAGTTCACCTGTATAATTTCTGAAGAATCTGCTTTCAGTCGCTGCTTATTGTGAGAATCATACGTAACACATAAATACGACTACACTCTGTGAGCAGAATGCAGGGTTCTGTTATACATACAAATCCAGTTCATACCTCACAGGAAACACATTATGTCTCCGCTACAGAGCCCAACCGGTTAATGCTGTTCAGGAAACAGTCGCTAATTATTGTGAGAATTATATGGGACATATAAATACACTGTGTGGGCAGAATGAAGGGTTCTGTTATATATATAAATCCAGTTCATACCTCACAGGAAACACATCACGTCTCCGCTAGAGCGACCAGCCGGTTAATGCTGTTCAGGGAACCAGTCGCTGTTTACTGTGAGAACCGTACAGAACACAGATACACGGTGTGGGCAGAATGCAGGGTTCTGTTATACATACAAATCCAGTTCATACCTCACAGGAAACACATTACGTCTCCGCTGCAGAGCCCAACCGGTTAATGCTGTTCAGGAAAACAGTCGCTAATTATTGTGAGATTCATACGGGACGTATAAATACACTGTGTGGGCAGAATGAAGGGTTCTGTTATATATATAAATCCAGTTCATACCTCACAGGAAACACATCACGTCTCCGCTAGAGCGACCAGCCGGTTAATGCTGTTCAGGGAACCAGTCGCTGTTTACTGTGAGAGCCGTACGGAACACAGATACACTGTGTAGTTTTCTGATACTGCAGCAGGTAGTACATACAGTTACACTGTCCTATGAAAAGTAATACGGAATGTGAGGACTGCATCTCATTCCTACCGACATGACCCGGCAACCTCCCCGCGTCACAATAACACGATCTGCATGACTTGACGTCATCAGCTGTGCCTTGGCTTCACATAAATCAACAGCATCTGTGCCCTGAGGGTGACCCGGGGATACAGCTACGGCAAGCACTTGTAAGGGGTCCGATATGACGTAACACACGTCCGGATGTCTGTCTGGATACAGGCAGAATGATCCGTTCTTCGCCCTGGGTATGCTCCGTTTTTCTGTCACTATGGCAAAGTGTGGGGAGCCTCGACGTCTCACGACCCTGTGGGCCTCCACGGCCTGCTACAGGGACAGCTTTATCTCTTTGTCACAATGTGCAGTTGCCGAATCTTTAACTAAGGAATAGCAAAGAAACTGAAAAACTATAATATTTACTGATGTAACTGAAACAAGACTTCGAACGAGGATTCAAATCACACCCAAACACTGTACCAACAGCCGTGGCTACCGTACATACTGGTAGCAATATGTTATGCATATTCGGAAGCTTTCTGCGTCGTCTGCTGTCATTCAACCGGCAGAAACCCCGGACACAGTCCGCCTCGCATTTCTCTTCTTGGTCCTCAGCGCTGCAAGAAACAGACATCTGAAAGGAAAGTATGGTTTCAGGAGCCCGCGTATATTTAGGGTCAGAGAATGGCCTGCATTCAGCGCGGTGATCATGCTCTGGCTTCCGGAACACGCGAGACAGTATTGCGGTCCTTACAGAAATTCTGACTTATTTACACAGTTGCACCCCCACCCCCGGCCGAGATAAGAAACTGCATATGTGCGCATAGGTAGCGCCCGAACGGGTACAAGGATTGTATTCTTAGTTCGTAGTTATGGTAAAGTTATCCCTGCAACAGGCCATGGAGGCCCATAGGGTTGTGTGTGTTTCTAGGCAATCGGCTCACAGATGATGGTGGGGTTGTCAGTCTTACGCGCCGACCGGCCGCCCTCTACCCCCAGGACTGCTACTCATTTCTGTTAGAGGGTGAGACGACTCCAGGGCCATAGTGCGGCTGGAAATATTAGGCCAATTAAAAAATCCAATGACCTAATCATGAATCGAACCCGCGACCTTCCGGCTTGTAGCTTTTATGAATCAATTGCAGTCCGGAGCCCTAGGAATATGAACATTTTACATCGAAAAATAGGAGCCCTTTACAGGGGCCAAACATAAAATCGGAATTTTCTAAAAACAACTCCGAATATTTTGATTATATTTAAGCAAATTATGTAGATATGCCCCTAAAGAAATTTTGGTAAGCGGTATCCTGAGGATGCGAGCTGTGGGCCCTAGCGACTCAAACGCATACATCCTGTGTCTTTCTAGTGATTCTCTGAGAAGCTGAGCAACTACCAGGTTCTTACGAAGAACGCTGCTGCGTCGGCTCAGTTAATTACGAATTACTGGGCACGCAACTGTAACAACGTCAGCAGAAGTGTGCAATGTGTATAGAAAAAAGATGGCGCTTTTACACTTTCCCGATTGTCATAAAGCAAAGTACTGTGTGTTCGTCTGCTGCTGAGGCTCCAGCAGTCACGTGACATGTACTCCAGCTGAACATTATCGCACGCCCCTCCGTTTTGGGCCTTGAGAAGAAGGGCGCCGTATATTTTCCTGGCGCATAACAGAGGGGTCTGAGTTTCAGAGGGCGTTCTTTGCTGATGCGCTGTGCTTATCAGAGAGAATATTTTATATGGAAGTGAAAGGGCGGACACAAAGATGTCGTCGCCTAAGTTCACGGTCTGCTATTTCAGGCGATGAGGAGACGCGGGCGAGACGAAGGCGACGTCCGAGCAGGAGGCTCTGTTCGCCAATCCGAACGCTAGTGCGGTAATCCAGTTCAAATGATAGCAAGACACGACACAAAACATTTCTCACTGAGCTCAAGCTGCATTTCATGGCCGTGGACCATTCCGTCTTATTCAAGATACCGTTACCTCACTTCGGCACGTTCTAAAGACAATGAAGATTCCGATGATCTGGGTTGTAACGGCCTGCAGTTCGACAGAGACCCGCCGACGTTTCGGAGGAGCGTCATAACCTATAAGATGGTACTTTCACAGCCACAGCTGTGGGAATCTGAGCTTCAGAATTCCAAAACCGATATTACGGTCCTCTGGAATGTGACGCCGTATAGACTGGTATAGAGTACTTGAGCTTCGGAGGATCCTGATGCATACATTTTCAGAATGCAAGGAGACAGCAGGTTCGTGAGAAACGTTCGCACATATTTACAAGGCTATGCGGCGTCACACCTCATGAGACCATAATCTTAATATTTACTGACGTTTACTATCTTCTGGGACATAACACCGTGTAGTCCGTTGAAAGTCAACCGACGTTTCAGGTGAATATCTCGCTTCCATTTTCAGGGTCGAAGAACAAGTGCGAAATCAGATGGCAAGCGGAGACAGGCTCTGCTTCTCATGTGTTACTGACTAGGCACAGGTTCTGGATTCATTACTGAATATACTGGATACTTGGTATTCCTAACTACAAATATTTATGGAACTTTGGTTAATCTGCACACTCTGCAAATCACTGAAGCACACTTCAAGTCTTCCCAGTCTGTCTTCACTAGTCGTTGCTTGTCAGCAGCTTCTTACAATGACTTTTCTTTCGCTTCCGTGCCCAACCACTGCCTGTCGACACACGACTGACTGTCATGAACAGAGAAGTAATTTACTAGAAAGAGAAGAGAAGAGAAACTGAGGAGAGATACTATAATTGGGCAGACAAGAAATTATATCTGCGGCTTTAAAGGTTCCCAAGCAGTGCTCGCTCGTCCTTCTGGTAAAGGTAAGCATATGGGGCGAATTATTTTTTATGACATTGGAACGGTTCCACTAGGGCGAAATTTTGATGTTACCATGGGAGGGCTGCATGTGAAGCAAGCGGTGCAATGTGGAATTTGGGTACCAACTAGGCATTTGCTCTAAGATCGGGAAAAATCACGAAAACCCTTGATGGAGTTGGCCGGTCTGTCATTGTTACATAATTTCGGCATGGACCGCACAGAAAACGTCGCTTCCAACAGTTCCCATATTGTTGCGTTCGTATCCGTTGCTACGGGAACGTGTTTACCGAGCCGTTGCCTAACAATGGATGTTTCGTCTGCCTACGCTGTTCCGGCTTTCATGCGTAATGTCACAATATATACATGCTAAAACATCATCATTTCGGGTTCCATCGTGTCTCACAATTTATCTGTCAGTAATTCCACGCCATAAAACATATTTCCACAAAATTGTATTTCTTTGTACCGCTTAGTTCTGTTCTAATTTTTTATATTTCACAGCCATAAAGCTAAGTAAAGCTCTGTACGCTGAGCCGGCGTTAATTGTGTTCCAGTCCATTTCTGCAATTATTCGCTCTTATTTGTATTATTTATGAATGCATTTCCATTAATGAAGTTTTGGGTTGTTAATATTTATGTGTGATCTCTGCGCAATACATTACATCCACAATATATGAAGCATTTTGTCTGCTTTAATTAAAATCGAAAATATGAATTACGGAACGTTTCGCATCGAGAAAAGCGAATTTCTGTGGTGACCGTGTTTCGGAGACCTGACGACTAATCAATCAGAAGGCGCAGTATGTCACAGTATATGACTATTTGGAGGTTTTCCTCAGGCCTTACGTGACAGTAAGTGTAAAGGTAAAATTCTCCCTGTGCCGAATTAATTAAGCAACACACCATGAAAACGTATGGGGGAGCTGAAGTGTAGCTCCACAGTTCTCGACCTCGGCACCACTTGTGAGGGCGTCGAGCCCGTCGCTATACCGACTGAGCCATGCCGGCTCTTTTCCTTCTGTCAGAATACATTAAAATGTACCGGGATTGCTTCCTCCCCCAACACTTCCCTTTTGTCAGCCCTGCCCCAGTGCCACGTTGTCCACCACAAATCCCATATGATTTTGCCCGGGCTCGAACCTGGGCCGTCGCGCCTGGAAGCCAGCGACTAACCGCCTGAGCTGTGGCGCGGCCATCGGATGATCTGCAAACGACGAGATGGAAGTGAGGCGGGAGGAAGTTCTGGTGGCGCGTAGTACCCAGGAATTTCATTGGAGGGACTGAGGAACACCACGAGAAATGACAGTCACGATAGGAAAAGACAGATGCTGAGATTAAAACCGAGCACCTCTCGACTGTTACCGCTGTGGCAGCCTGCTCGATTGAAGACACCACGAGGAAAGAAAAAGGCAAGAGGGGAGACGAAACTGTTGCGGCCTTACCTGCCGAGGCAAGTGGAAAGCTGGGGACGGACGCCGGCGACGGAATAATGAAGCACAAACTCCTGGGGGCCATTATGCAAAAATCGCGATCCGCGGGACGGAACAGGAGTGTTTGTTATACGGCGCACCCCGTGGTTATACCTTTCGAATTTCACCCCCCCCACCACCACCCCCATTTACATTTTCATATTCGAAGCTGTGTGCCTGTTCTCGTCTATCCGACCGGTCGGTCCTCTCCAGCTCGCGGATAGACCAGGACAGTGGCGAGTTCAGGGACCTATGTTCAGTTTCAGCATAGATTCCACAAAAACACAGGGAGTAGGGGACAGAATGGTGGTTCGTAGTGTTGGCTTAACACTAATACTATGATAAAAGCAAGGAGAATGAGATTGGGGGGGGGCTGTCATGTAGCAGGAAAAAGAGACGAGATGCCTACACCATTCGTAACTGTCTTCGCTCAGATTTCAACTTCCCTTTTTGTAGACTGCTTCACTGCGAGGCAACTGACTTTCGGACACGTGGTTTGTTCATCTGGTATCAACTGAAGGGGTCAGTTCATACTGAACAAGTTCTGGGAAGAACTAATTGCATGATGAATATTCGATACGACACGGACTGTATACAGTACAATGCGTCCAACAGTTCTTCTATCGTTGTGCGTGTATTTGTTGCCGCGGGAACATGTTCACCGACCCGTTGCCTAGCAATAATGGGGGATACATATACAGACACAGACTTTCCTATGATACGACACGGACCGTACAGAAAACAATACATCCAACAATTATTCTATTGTGTGTGCATTCGTTGTCGCGGGATCATGTTTACTGAACCGTTGCCTAGTAACAATAGGGGATACACAGACACACAGCAACGTGAGGTCATAAGCCTAAGTTTATTTTTTTCGAAATAGGGAAAGTAGGCTAATTTCGACCCTGTGCGATGTGACGCCGTGAAGATTTTACATAGGTAGCAATCTTCCAGGGGAACATGTCTTAATTTTCACGGTAGAACAGAACACACAACTTATGATCCTGTATATGTTTGGACTGCATTTGAATACGGCGCAGTTTTAAGACACGTTGCTTCCTGAACGCCTTCTTCAGGAAGATAAGTAAGTGCTCTCGGCAGTGATGCATGGGATGAAGCTGTTATGGTACCGTGCAGTCTGGTAGGTCATTACCACGGTTTCGGAGGAAGATACTGAAGATGGAGGCAGTAAGTGCAGATGTATGCTGCGACAGATTTCTACAAAAGGAATCAGAGTCTCGAAAACTGAGTAAAACTGAGTCACACTTACGTCTCACAGACTAAGTGTTAAGGCAGCCGTAGTATCAAGTCTGTTGCTCCAGTACTGGAAAAATATTCCGAACATAAATTATATTATTCCGTACATACAGAGGCTTGCCAAATAGCAGTTCGTTATGGGAAACGTAGCTTTTGGCCTTTTACATTAACTATAAATATTTGTTTTGCCTTCAAGTTAGTAATTCCACAAGGAAACCGGTCAGGATGGCTGAGTACATAGTTTCTAGTTCATGTTCAGACTTACTCTGTTGTGAATTACTCCGTTCAGAACATCTCTTGTCTCTCGACAAGAGAGTAATGTGTTGAAATGTCTCGAACAGGGGACCGTAGACTCGAAAGACCTGACGAGCTCCTCTTCAGAACACCGGGGGTAGTTGCCCTGCTCGTGTCGGATGTGAACCAAACTGAACTGATCTGCAAGCTCGGATTACCATCAGACAGGCTGTCTGGATCGCGTTACCAGCCGTCGGCGATGTGAGCGCCCGGCACGACACAGCAGGAAACTTGAGACAGACGCTGATACCGTTTCATATGCCTTGAAACACTTCACCGAATGAACACAGCAATTCACTTGCTCCTCATGGCTTTCGCCTGATGGAAATCAGTTAAATTCATGTCAATATTGATTTGCGAGGGCGAGGTTTTGTGTATGGTATCACGTTGATTGATACCGAAACAGGTTAGCGTGGCGGTACCATTCCAGACTCGTATTTTTGAGGGTGAGTCTCCTTCGGGTTACTGGCTGCTCTTCTTAACAGTTACATCCGTTTTATTCAGTCTCTCCAGACCAATACCAGTGTAGCAGTTCGAATTACACTACGGCCGCCTCCTTCCAAATCCTTATCTACTCATCACTGCCTTTCACCATTCTGATGCACCAGTTTACTCTATGTCAGTTATGTATAGGATCTATACGCCACTGTCCCACCGGGTGCTATTAAAGTAATGGTGTAATGAAGCACTCAACACTCGGGCATTTTCTGAAATTTTATGTTCTTACAACTTCTCCAAGACTGTCATCAAATTCTGCATAATCCATATTCTGCACCGGTGCTAGCTATAAAGCCCTCCTCCAATGCGCCACTCTATACAAACTCAATCAAATGTACGCTGTATCGAGAGGTCATGTGGGTCTGCACGCTTCATCTCAGAAACTACAAAATGGAATTAAATGAAATTTGGCACTGAACGGTGTACTGTGAACTAGCTTTCGGTCGACTATGATCGCTACTTTACAGGAACATGGAAACAGAATTCATCTGTTTCTTCAAACAAACTTGAAGCATAAAATATTGTGGAGCAATTGGTGGAAAGGAGATTGGCAGGGGAAACCGAAGTACTCGGAGAAAACTTGCCCCATCGCCATTTTGTCCACCACAAATCCCACTTGACCAGACCCCGGGATCGAACCCGGGCCGCCGCGGCAGGAAGCCAGCGACTAACAGCTTGAGCTATGGCGCGGCCCATATATAGAACCTACTTCAACACAGTTTATTTATGTATTTCGTAAGATTCTCACAATAAATAGCGACTATTTTCCCGAAGAACATTGACCGATACATCTTTGTAATGGTGATACAATGTTTTCTGCGAGGTATGAACAGAACTGTTAAATACCGCTTAGAAGAACTTTAGACTACATAGTGTTGAACGGAAGAAAGCAGATCATATAACTTGTGCGCTATGTAAGAAGCATTTAAGTCAGAAATTATTATAAAGGCTGTAAAATGACCAGAGATACGTGTATACACCAGCGAGATGCCACGGTATGTGACTCAAGGCTGGAGCGCCTTGCTGTCACTGTGCAAGGGCTGGACTTGTGCACCCTGAGATAGAACGGGGCGTGAATGTGCGGATGTACAGCTACACAAAATTCACCCAACACACAGACGTGCGCTGCAGAGAGAAGTTAAAACCTTTCAAAATGCTAATAAGAAAACAATTCTGTTTAAGAGAAAGTCGTAAAACGGGTGCTTTGAGAAACTGCGGGAATTGTAACGCCGCGTTGCCGAGGGAAGGTTGCGGAAGTATGCTCGGTTAACCGTTCGGATAGCAGCATACTTCACAACATGCTTGTTCAATGCACCGCCATTTTGCGCATTCTGTCCAAGATGAGTTCCTCAGTTCGAAATGAACTCGCTCACTCTTCCGGTCCCGAAATTCGTCTGAATAGTGCCTGATAGGTTATTTTCTTCCTAACTGAAAACACACTGTATTTCCATTACACAAATCACAGAGTTAATCCTCTTTACGAAAAGAATTCCTATTTACTGAAGAATCATACGAAACACAAATACACTGTGATCAAAGTGCACAGGTTTTTAGTGTTAAAGTAGGTGGCAGAGATAGTTACCGATGTGTTTTAAATGGCTAGTGTCACATAACATGGCCTTCCCTTCTGTTAGACGCTAATGGTTCCCGCTGTTTCTCTGCCTGACGTCAGCCGTCGCTAAAGACAGGAGACCGTGAGGAACCCTTTCTGTCGAATTGCCAGTACTGTCGTGTTTCTCTTCTGTCGTTCTTGATTAAAACTTAGAACCAGGTATTGCTTCCCTCAACGGCTGATATATATATCTATATCTATATCATCATCATCATCATCATCATCATCATCATCATCATCATCATCATCAGCAGCAGCAGCAGCAGTAATCTGTCAGACGACAGGTCCACAGTCTCTTCCAAAACAATTCCTCCACTTATTGCGATCTAGCGGCCTCCGTAGTCTAGAGGTAACGTTCCCACCTCATGACTCGTAGTACGCGGGTTCAAATACCCGGCGGAGATCGTCGAATTTTTAAGGGCGGAAAAATTCAGGGAACAAGTCCTCCGGGAGGGACTTTAAGCCGTGGGTCCCGTGTCGTAGCTTTACGGCACGTAAAAGAACCTCATACCTCCAAAGGAGGTCACTGAGCAAAATTGCGGACGTTTGCCGCCCAACAGCAGTCACTAATACCTCCGGTAGATGGGGGAAGCATTATAGATACTTCTCAGCCA